>NW_027210995.1:0-92500 GCF_029030835.1 Brachyistius frenatus | reverse complement strand
CTTTGGCAGTAAATTAAACACGCTATTGGCTATTTTGTCGCGTATAGTACAATTAATAATACATTGAGAGATTTTCGTAGGAATATCTTTTGATTGACAGACGTCTCAGCCTATCAGAAACAGCTGTGGCGTTTTCTGAGACTGCCGTTTCATAAAAAACAAAAAAACATAGGTCGTTTGTGCAAGCAGCGTACTGCAACCCGACCCTAATAATTGTGACGGCGCCCTCTAGCGTCTGTTATAAATATGACAAGAGCAAAGAAGGAAGTTAGGCGACGTTATCGGGTCCACATGCATGAGTCAGCGTTGGGAGGAGGTCGAGGTTGATGGACGGGATTGAGCAGAGCGTTGTTTGGTTTCCCCTTATTTCCAAACCAAAAACTTAAGTATCTTCATTAACTTTAACCACATGGCAACGAAGGTCCGTTATTTTAACACAGACCCTAAAATTAGCCAATCAAACCAAGGTGAGGAATTTAATTTCTTACTGTTGGTTGAGGCGCTAATTTGGGAGACTCTCCGACTAAAAAAATGTAGATTATTGTTCAAATTGTTCTGTTTTGTTTCATCCCGCTAGATTTGATCCTCTCTGATAAAATGCAGGTTTTCTGGATCCAACATCAGTGTCAGGAAGTTAATACGAACTCATCTTAGTGCGTCAGCCAGCGTTTGCTAGCATTGTTATTTGTTTCTTACGTAAAGCCCATTTACAGCGATCGCTGAAGTCTGTGGAAGATACTTTCAGTAGTTGTAAAACATCAGTAGCAACTACGAAGGAACATTTCACATATTTGTAGCTTAGAAGTTTACATTGCTTTTTGTAGCCAGCCTAAATCGACCAATCGAGGCTAAGTTTCGGCAAGTTCGGCTCACTTTTTGGCACGTTGGCTCTGGCCTTGATACGGTCGCCGAATTTGGCTACGTTTTAAGTGCCGGTTTGGGCCGAGAACTGGCGAGTTTGTTTGATTCTGGCTTGTCAAATTTGGGTCGTTGTCGGGCCAAACCATTCTGGCTACCTTATTTCACATGTAAACAAATTATAGATGCTGACATCCACGCACCAGGGGGCGCTGCAGAACGACACTAACGCAGTATAACGTACCGCCAATTACCATTTAGCGAACCAGGAATCCATCCGCAGAATAACGTCCGACCTGCCTGCCCATCTTCACCACCGAGGAACTCCAAAATTTAAAGCACTATCTACAAAACCCTGAATACAGAATACGATTTCTAGTCTTCGCTTCAGAAAAAAATACAAAACTAAACATAAAATAAAATAAAAGTAGAGCAAAATGCTGCAACACCCGCAAGAGGATCAGAAAACTATTGCTTCATTTTCTGCTGCTTTTCACCACCGTTCTCCATCGTCGTCCGTTGCGTCTCGCTTACATCAGCTCCTCTGAATCGCAAGAAAAATCCGCTGTAATTCGTAGTCTTCAAAAGGGCCAGACCCGCTGGACCGTCTGACAGACAGATCCAGTTAATGTCCTCTCCGACAGACCTGATTAAATGCGCTGCTCAGACGAGCTTTGTAAGTGAGATTAGATGCAGTGGAGACAAAAAAAAAAAAAAAAAAGGGGGCGTGTGCAAGTTACAGATAAAATTAAAAAAAAATAAAGCTCAAACAGAGAAACCACCTATGTTTTTGAATATCAAGTAAATATATGATGATATTTTGCATTAGGAGGTCTGTAGGAGGCCCTTAACAATGCATGTTTCATATATACGACACGCGACATGAAGACGCTGAGTGAAGATAAGTCATTCTAGTGTTTCCTGTTAATTTCCTGTCGGCCTGCATGGATCCACGTCGGCGCGCTTCGCTTCAGCGCTGCGGTATAACGAACTGTTTGCGGTCCGAAATGCAAACGGGGCAAAGAGAAAAATAACAGGAAGGATGTGGACAGCGAAGGGAAGACGAGTTGCAAATAAAAAAAAATAAAAAAAGGGATATTTTGAATTTGTCGAATCCTTCAAAATAAAAGGGATATATATATATATATATAGGGATATATTTGGAAATTACAACAAAACCAAAAAAACATACCTCTCAGGAGTGAGTTATGTTTGTTTCTTTATTTCTGATAAAAATGTATGTCTGGTTGTATCTTTTTTTTTTTGTCTTGCATGTGTTTTAGAAATGATTGAAATATGAGGTGAGTCAGCTGAGCAGGAAATCTCCCGAGTTATCGCTTACTAATGCATTTTCCCCAAACACACAGGCTCTTATATTGACCACGGATGTATAGTACCTCTGCTGGGAAGAGGAGGTGGTATATGATATATATTTAATGTATACTTTACTGTAAGTGTAGTAGGGGCTACAAAAACTCACTGAAGCATCTGTAAAATGTCCTGAAAACGTTTCTTTATCTTGATTCTTTTTATATTTTCTGTATTCTGGAATTCCCATGAAAATCTGAATGTATGATCTTTTCAAAATAAACTGAAACGTATGAAACAGATGAATTAATGTTCAAGCAGGGTAGAAGAAGACAACATTTAAAAAAAAAAATTTTTTTTTTAGGTTTTTGTTCCAGGTCAGTTCTACAAATATGATTCTTTTTCTATATTTTATTTAATTAAATAAAAGTAAACAGCTCAATATAATGCAGTTTTTCCCTCGTCATGTTTGTTTACAATTTTGGCACTTTTTCTGATATGAATATGTATTTTTTTACAGTGTACATATAGAATAATGATCTTTTTATGTACATAGATGAAGTGTTCAATCATACTGCTCACAAATTTTAAGGAAATGTATTTATTTGCAGCTAAAACTGCAGAATGGGACATAAGTTGAGTGTTATTATGTACGGTGTGAATTTTTATTTTCAGTTTTTTTTACTCCTGGAATTAACAGTGTGTATAAGTGTCTTATAAGAATGCGATCAATAAAATATATATATATTTTTTTGCATTTTGTCTTTCTTGTCGTTTTACATTCTGCTTTATTTATTTATAACTATGAATATTGCACAGATATTAACTTTAAAATCAGGGAATGATTGGGGTCGAATACCAAATCAAACTGTTTTTGAGCCTCCAGATGTATTTTCTTTCTTTAAAACTGAAGAGTAAACTGACGTTAATGCTAACAGTGGCTATTTACCAATACCCTATAAAGGTAGCTAATCTTGCGTATTGCTTGTCGACAGTGTCAATATGTTAAGTTAGCTGTTTGTTGACTTGCAGTTTAGACCAGTTTAATTGGCTAGCTCGATTAGGTCGTCATCTAAACCGGGGTAATTTTAGGTAGCTAACGAAACCAAGCCTGCAGACCAAAAACAGATATTCAGTGCAACTAAAGGGCTCAAACTGCAAAAAAAAACCAAAAAACCAAAAAAAAAACATTGTAAGTGGCGTTAATATAGTTTTACTGTGGCTGTTTACTTGTGAATGTTCTCCTGCTAAAAACGGAGATTAGCAAGCGATAATGTAAACTATATCCTTAATCTAGCGCTCGTTTAATTTTGTCAATCCACTACTGGGTCCATACAATCTAAATTTACAATAATCAGTTATAAAGAAAACCCAGCTGCACAGGACAGGCCAAAAATTCACAAAATTCAACTGGAGAGAGCCGAACTGAAAGCAGACACCTCTCAACGTACAAAGTAGTATCACTAAACCGGACTAAAGCTCACATATTGCACCGTTAAGGTACAAAACGTTGCTCCATAGCACCCACAGTGATAAAAAAAATAATAAAACCCTCACAAGGTGCCTCTAATATTGGACTAAATCAGAGTTAAAACTGTCCATCCATTACATAAACCCGCTTTAATGCTCCCGCCGAGGTTCGAACTCCCGAAACCCAGAACCGAAGTCATGCTGGACGGTTGGCACAAAGATCAAATCAATGCAGTCTTTTCTACTTTTAGATACGATGACCTCACTTCTTTTTTCTTTTTTTTCATACTTCAGGAATCTCCTCTGAAGCCACGAGACTTTATAAAAATTTTTTTTTTTTAAAAAGTGGAGTTTGCCTTTAAAATACCGTCGTTCGAGCTCAATTGCCTTAATTTTCCTCGAGGGGATCGATAAAGTACCTATAAACCTATCAGTTAATGGATCCAGGATCAGTCTGCCAAGCATGAGTCAGCCTGCCCCTCGGGGAACAACTGGCAGGATCCAGTCAACAAATTACGCCGACACGGCGGAATGAAAAAAAAAAAAAAAAACCCGCCCCTTGATTTATTGCAGCTGCGCATTTTAGAGGAAAACAACTTGAGAAAGCACCGCCTCTCGTTCTCTGACTCACCGTCGTAGGTCGGCCGAGGGCGGAGACGCGCACACACACGGGGAAGCAGAAAGACGAGACGACGGACTAGAAGCTGCCACCGGAAGGAAATCTGAGATTACCGTCACTTCCGCCGCGAGTTTCTCGAAGAGCCGCGACTCAAAATGGCCTCGGGGTCGGAGATGAATCTGTGTTGTCCCGTGTGCTGCGACGTCTACAAAGAGCCGCAGCTTCTGTGAAGGCTGCATTCGACGGCGGCGGAAAAAGGAAGAAGCGCGCAAGTGTCCCGTTTGCCGGGCCGCGTGCGGGAGGGAACGCCTGCCGCGCGACCCGGCGCTTGAAGAACCCGCGCGAGGCCTTTCGTACCGGAGCGGGACCGGCGGCCCGAGGAGCTCCGCCACCTTCACGCGGAGAAGCTCGAACTCTTCTGTCCGGACCGTCGGCGGCCCGTCTGCCTCGTCTGCAGGGATTCGGAAAAAACACGCCGACCACGGCTTCAGGCCCGTCGACGAGGCGGCGCGGGATCTCAGGGAAAGTCTCCGGACGTCCCTGAAACCTTTACGGGACGAACTGAAAGCTCCTGGAACACGTTAAAGGGATCTACGCCGAGACGGCGGCGCACCTTAAAGTCTAAGGCCGGCACGCAAAGACGCAGTTTAGGAAGCGCTCCGAGAGGCTTCGCGAGCTTCTGGACGAGGAAGAGGAGGCCGGGATCGAGGCGGTGGGGGAGGAGGTGAGGCAAAACCACGAGGCGACGAAGGAGGAAACGGAGGCTTTGAGCAGAGCGAGGGGCGGCTCTTTCAGAGACGACCAGAGCCGCGGAGGAAGAGCTGGAAGCCGGAGACGTTTTCCTTCCTGCTGAAGTACGAGAGCGGCGGCGGAAAGACTCCGGCGGCGACCGTCGCCGGACGATCGGCCGCCGCTCTCGGGCGCTCTGCTCGACGAGGCCAAACACCCGGGACACCTGAGCTCCCACGTCCGGCGCGAGATGAAAGAGGCGGAGCCCCGTGCGCCCGCGATCCCGGATCCCAACACGGCTCATCCGAGACTCCGTCTGTCCGAGGACCCGAGCGGCGTCCGGTGGGGGGGGACGACGACGACGTCGAAGCTCCCGGACAACCCGGAGAGGCGCGACCGGTCCCGCGTCGTCCTCGGCTCGGAGGGCCTCGAATCGGGGCTCCGCAGCCGGGAGGTCGAGGCGGGCGCCGGGCGTGGCGCCGGAGTCCGTCCGGAGGAAAGCGCACCTGCGCCCGGGGTCCGGGGCTGTGGACGGTGGCGTTCGACAACGGTACGTACAAAGCGCTGGCGCTCCGAGTTTGTCTGGACCGCGACCGAGGAGCGCTGACGTTCTCCGACCCCGACGGGCCCGTGCACGCCTTCTCGCGCGCTTCGGACGAGCCGCCGTTTCCTTTCGTCGGCACGAGGGGCAAACGCCTGCCGAGGATCCTCCCGGGACCGAGCTCGTCGCCCGACGACGCCCGTCTCAGTGACGAAGAGGACGAATACGACGAAGACGGCGGCTTCGGTATTTTTTGCGGCGAGAGTTTAGGAGTCCAGGCGGTTTTGTTTTTTGGCGCAGTTCTGGGCAAACGCCGAACGGTTTGTGGTGAAATTCACGGAACACGTTCGGGGTCCACGGAGGATAAACTCCACCGACTTCGGTGATTCTCCGATTTTTCTTTCTTGCAGCAAAACCTTAATGGCTTCATTTACAGTTGGTCACGCCTTAAAAAAAAATCACGTGAAAATCCCAATTTTTGATTCTAAGCCAAACTTTTAACCAAACTAACAAACAAATGAAACAAATAAAAGACAAGCAACTTCTTCCATGTAAAGAAAACACAAGTTTTTCATGGAAAAATGCCTTAAAAAAAACACAAAAAAACCCAACAAATACCCAAAAATGTTTTTACCTGAAGGGGCAACGGAAAAAGAGAAACTGGCACATAAAGAATATAAAATTTGGATAAAACTGGCTGTTGATTGTCAAAGTTGGTCACGTTTCTTTAAAATCTTCAGCAAAATATCAACAAATCTACTGGATGGATTGAAGCAAAATTTTGCGCAGAGTTTTGTTTCCCAGATGATGAATTCTAATAAATGAGTTTCTTTAACGTTACCGGGAGTTTTTAAAAAAAAATTTGAACTGAAATATCTCAACGACTGCTCGATGTTTTTCGTTATCGATTCGCGACCTACTGAGGATTAACTGTAATCATCCCTGAAGATTTAATAACATTTTGAACGTAGATTTGTTTCACTGCTTGTTTTGTTGTTCTCACGGTTGCCGAGCAACAGATTTACTCCACGTCATCGGAATTTAAAAACGAATTCGACTTTTGGTTTCTCAACAAAACGTTCAAAAATGATCAGCAGCGGATGAAGGTTCGTAAAATGTCTGAAAACGATGTTTTATTTGAACTTTATTAATAAAAATACATTCCATATATCAAACACACAATTAAAAGGCATTTGCCGAGAGACGCATTCAAGGGCGAGAAAAGAGAAACGTCTCCGTCTTTTTTCGTCGTATTTTTTAAAGTTTCTTCGGTCGGAATGTATTTGGACGACGTGCGTTTCCATGGTGACGCGGCTCGCGATAAACCGACCTGTCGGAAAAAAATATTTCAAATCTCGTGAATTGAAAATTTGTTTGCTTTCCGACAAAACCTGGTGATCAGTTTGATCAGCGCTGCGTGAACTCGCTTGGTTTTGAAACGTAACGGACGATAATTTATAGCTTTAATATAAATTCATAGTTTTCATTTAAAATGGAAAATAAAGAGATTTAGCGTTGGGCTTTTTGAAAACGGCACAAGAGGACGGAAAAATCCAAAGGAAATAGTTTGAATAAATAAATAAATTGTACAGGAAAAAAAACAACAACAAAAAAACGCAACAACTTGTGACAGAATACAAAAAAAAAAAAAAAAAAAAAAAGAGGATGAGGAAGAAAATGTATCTCAAAGTGTGTAATGAGAAATAAAATGATACGAAGCGGAGCTGCTTCCGTCAGTGGAAGGAGAACCCGGACGCCGGCAAACCGCCGCACCACTGGCCGATGAACTTCAGGACGTCCTGACACTCCGGACTGTGAGTGGTCTGCGGGAGACAAGCGACCAATCAGGGGACAGGTGGGAGGAAGCGGGCGCGAGGTCGATACGAGTCCGTCCGCGCTCACCTTGGCGGCCATCAGGAATCGGTTCCAGTCTTCTTTGTTCGCCGCTTTCCCCGCCGACGCAAACTCCATCTTGTTCCTCAGGACGGGGTAACCTGAAGGCACCGCAGGAGCGAGAATCAATGAACAACTAAAAGCACAAACAGAATAGAAAAAGACAGGAAAAAGAACAATAACTGTGGAAAACTAATTTTAAAAAAAAGTACTCGTAAAGAAGAAGAAATGTTTTTGCGGGAAAGCTCGCCTTCCTAAAAAATATAGTAAAAAAACCCCCGATAAAATGCACATTTGAGTACAAATATGTCCTCGAGCTCCTACAAGCCACATCGAGCAACTCTACAGGTACAAAACCTTCGATTTCATTAAATAAACAAGCACATGTTGACGCTAATATACATATAAATGTATTATAATACGATATCTATATTCTATATTAAGTATTTTATTATTTTAAATCTCTGCATCAGATCTGTTTTGTTTTTTGTAAAAAAAAATTAAAAAAAGTAAATTTGTTTTTTTAAACATGTTAGAAGAGCGTATCGTCTGTGTGTGTGTGTGTGTGTGTGTGTGTGTGTGTGTGTGTGTGTGTGTGTGTGTGTGTGTGTGTGTGTGTGTTACCGGTGAGGACGCAGGGCAGCGAGCGGAGGCCGGTGTTGGCGGCCACCAGCGAGGCTTCGTACGCGTTCCTCTCGTCGCGCGGCAGCACCTGCTCCAACCGATGGTCCATGGACACCATCAGCACCCAGTCGCGGATCTGCTCCCGCTGGCCGTCCTGCAGCGACCGTACACACACACACACACACACACACACACACAACACACACACACATAATACACATAAAGAGAGTCGCGTTTCCGTCAATTATAGCAATGTCCTGGACTCGCTTGAACCGTCAGCGGCATTTTATGTAAATTTACGTCACGTTCGCAGACGTCAGTTTTTAGGTTAAAAGCTCGTTTTGTTTTTGACGACTGAGACTTTGTTTTGTTTTGTTTTGTTTTCTTTAAATAAGGAGGCGGAGTCTCACGGTGACGCAGAGTTTGGTGGGAACCGGAACCTCGAAGGGAATGTCGGTGTCCAGGAAGTCGGAGTGGTCCAGAGCGTCCAGCGTGCCCTCGTCGATGGCCTGCAGACGGGAAAACCGACCAATCAGAGAACAGATTCAAAATACAATGTGAAGCTCACTTTTAAGTTTGACCGGCTTTACATGAATTAAATATTAATAAATTTAAAAAAATATTCCGTTGGACAATAAAACACGGTTTTTTTTTTTTTTTTACTTTAAAGAGCAGTTTAAAATGAATATTTTTGTCATGCTTACATCACACAGGTCCAGGAAGTGGTTGAGAAAGATGAAGGCCATGTTCTCCCAGCCGACAGTCTGCCGGGATTTAAAAAAAAAAAAACATAACACGTGTGGGTATATTATACTGCTGTAAAGCCATTTGAGCTGCATTTCTTCTATATATTATTAGTATTACTTACACATTCTGTCAGGGAATATTAGCAAAGACTTTGGTGGCTTTTAGATCCAAAATAACACCAATAATGACACAACAAACCCAAACAAAGAAGCAGATTAAAGCCGCGGTGGATTGAGGTTAAATTGCTGGTTTTTTTAATGGACTCTGGTGGTTTCGAATGAAAATGGGAAAAACAACTCGGTTCCTCGTTGGAAAAATGCTGTTTGATTAAAGGGTAAACAAGTGGAAATATTCTAAATATAACATACCATAATACAGATTTTTTTTTTTTAATGTCGGACCAGATGAGTACACAATCTGTCGTGGCCTCTGATTGGCCGACCCACCTTGCAGGCCAGACCCGCCTCGTAGAAAGCCTTGTCGGCGGGAACGAGCTCGGTGTGACGCAGCAGAGACACCGCCAGCTTGGCTGCGATGCTCATCTGAAAACACAACATTTTCAAGATCATTAAGGAAAAAAACTAAGATTGTTTTTCACATGTTAAAAAAAAAAAAAAAAAAAAAGCTCAATTCTCGAATCAGAGATTCAGATTTGTGACAAAAACAGATTTCAGCATCTGAAATTTGAATGAAATTCAATCGTGTGATTTAAACCTGAATTTTTTATTGTGTTTAGTAACATCATGCTGCGTGTGTGTGTGTGTGTGTGTGTGTGTGTGTTTACCAGCTGCTCGACTCCTCTAGCGGCGGAGCGTGCTGCGTAGTAGTGAGCGACCAGCAGCATCTGCTCGAAGTCCTCGTGGGCCGGCGAGTTGACCTCGGACGACTTGGACACGTTCTCGCACTGAAGTCCGCACGAAGAAAAAAACAAAAACAAAAACAAAGAGAAAAAGCAGAGTTACACGTGTCGCAGGTGATTCAAATATCGACTGAAATGTTTCCGCTGCGATTTTTACCAGCTGCAGCAGGAAGTTGCGCAGGTCGGCCCACGTGCGGTAGCACTCGGGTCCGTCAGTGTCGGGGAGGTTGATCAGGTCCAAGAACAGACGCTTGTAGATGTTAAAGTTCTGATCGGACAAAAAAACAAAAAAACAACAACAACACAAAACGCGTATATTAGTTCGTGTACAAAAAAAAGTTAATAAACTAATACACAGGAAGTAAACAAGAGATGTCTGTCATAAACAAGACGTGAGAAGGCAGATTCATCTTTACACGTAAACTAAACAAACATTTCATTGGTAAACTTTATCGTGTTAATTTTTACAAAGAAACAGACGTGAATGAAAACAGTAATAGTTCATAATAATAATAATAAATAATAATAATAATTAGTAGTAGACATTTGACCGGACAACAACTTATGAAATTGAATAGACTGATTTATAAAAGTCTTTCGAGAATTTAAAGTGTAATGGAGTAAATTTTGATAACGTTTTATTTTAAAAGTAATTTAAAGGCTGAATTTAGACGCACTGTTAAAGAACCGAGGCTCCAAAAACGATCGTCAAATAATAAATGAGTAAAAGTAGGACCTGTGTGTGTGTGTGTGTGTGTGTGTGTGTGTGTGTGTGTGTGTGTGTGTGTGTGTGTGTGTGTGTGTGTGTGTGTGTGTGTGTGTGTGTGTGTGTACCTGAGGGTTGGGTGGAGCTCCGTGCAGTACGTAGAGCTGCAGGGCCTTCAGAGCGTCTCCCTCCTTGATGAGGTGTGTTGCGTACAGAGCGACGTACTTGTGGAGGATCTTGAAGTTCTGACCGAGAACAACACGGACGAAGAAGATGAGGAGGAGGAGGATGAAGAGCGCTGACAACCAACAGGGTCAACATCTGCTGATGATGTTTCTTATTATTTATTTTTTTTTATATATAAACAGAACACTCCGATTGAACTGTGAAAGGAATCCAGCAGGGTTATATATCAGGCAAAAATGGGACCACATTTCACTATCAAAACTCCAGCGACTGGTCTCCTCGGTTGCCAAAATGTTTACAGAGTGTTGTTAAAAGAAGAAGTGATGCAGCACAGTGGCAAAGGTGACCCTGTCCCAACATTTTTGGAAACGGGGTTCTCGTAGGCAAGAAGGGGACCGCATTTCACTTTCAAAACTCTAGCAACTGCTTTGCTGAGTTCTTAGACGTTTACAGAGTGTTGTTAAAAGAAGAAGTGATGCAGCACAGTGGTAAACATGCCCCTGTCCCAACTCTTTTAGGAAACATGGTCATATATCAGGCAAGAATGGGACCATATTTCACTTTCAAAACTCCAGCAATTGCTTTATGCCGTTCCCAGACGTTTACAGAGTGTTGGTAAAAGAAGACTGTGGTAAACATGACCGTGTCCCAACTTTTTTGGGGGAAACGGGGTTGTATATCAGGCAAGAATGGGACCACATTTCACTTTCACACTTTCTCTGTAATCTGGACTTCACAGAGTGCAAAGACGTTTTTGTTTTTTTTACCGCATCCTTCATACCTGTTTGGCCGCAGTGTCGAGACATTTCTCCCACTGGCCTCTCTCCACGTAAATGTCCAGAGCCGCCATGACGTCGACGCCCACCAGCTGCGCGCACACACACACACACACACACACACACACACACACACACACACACACACACACACACACACACACACACACACACACACACACACACACACACACACACACACAAAATCATAAAAACAACTTTTCAGTTCCCTGAAACGGGGCATGAATAAAACTAAAAATTGGACCATTATTTTGTCTGTGTTGCCATGACGACGTAAACGACTCTGACACGCGGGCGTCTGCAGAACGGCGGTGAAATGGTGCAGAAACGCGGCAAATCGTGTGCAACCGTCGAACTTCACACATCAAACTCTTTTATTTTTTATTTTTAATCACACGAACCAAATGAGTGAAAGAGTTTTTAGGGGTTTTTTTTTTCTGTTCGATTTTTCTGGATTTTGGTTTTGAGTGATTTTTTTGTCCTAATGAGGCTCAAACTGACAGAATTACACCGATTAACATGACGATATTTCATATTTTTCTTTTATAGTTCCAGTGTGTGTGCGTGTGCGTGTGTGTGCGTGCGTGTGCGTGTGCGTGCGTGTGCGTGTGTGTGTGTGAGAACTTACGGACTCCACTCGGCCCTGGTTCTTCAGGTGCTCTTTGTACCGCTGGTCCACGTAGTCCTCATACCTGTCAGAACCAGCGTCATCAGATGGAGACGTTCATAATAACTGGAGACTGTTTCCTGTGTTTTTATTATTGAAATTATAATACATTATATTGTGTGTGTGTGTGTGTGTGTGTGTGTGTGTGTGTGTGTGTGTGTGTGTGTGTGTGTGTGTGTGTGTGTGTCTTTAAGAACCTGGGCTCCAGCTCCTTGGCGACCCTCTTGGCTTTGTTCCACTCTTCGCCCTCGATGAAAACGTCGATGGCCTCCTTGATGAGGTCCATGTTTAAGTAGAGCCCGGCAGCCTTGAACCAGCAAACACGAGTCATTCAAGAAATGACGAGTGTTTAATATTTGTGGTATTTAAAAAAAAAAAAAATCTGTATTGTGTGTTTTCAACTCACGGCGTTGAACTTCCTCAGCCGCGTGAGTCGAGGTCCGACCACCCGGACCACCTCCACCGATCGCTCTGCAGTCAGGAACTTGATGGACAGCTCGGCGGCCTGCGAACACACACACACACACACACACACACACACACACACACACACACACACACACACACACACACACACACACACACACACACACACACACACACACACACACACACAGTGTCAATCCGTTACACGACACACAAACAGGAGTGTGCATTAAAGGGAATTTCCACGACCTTCCTGAGAATCCAATTTTTGTTTTACTTACAATACGTTTGTTTTCTTTTAAATAAAACCGATTGATTAATTATGGATTGATAAACTTGAAAGGTCAGAGGCTTACGGTTTGTAAATTCGATGACCTAAGCGATCTACGACGGAGAAGCTGCGGTTGAAATATTTCCAATTGGGCTGCTTCACATTATTATTTTTTATAATAATAAAATCACTTGATTTTATTATAAAATTTTGACCGAATACGGCAAAAAAAAAAGCTAAAACAAGTTGTGAAACCTAAACGTGGCATCTTCAAAGGTTTAATGAGTTAAAAAAAAAAAAAGAATTCACATTTTAAAATGTTCACATATATATTAAAAAAAAAAATCAAACTAGTCAAAATCATTGTTTATTTTTCTGTCAATTAAAGAATTACCTTATTATTTCAGCTCCAATTTTTTTGTGTGCTTCTCTGAAATGTAAATGTCTCGAAGTTTCAGAATAAAATCTTGTTAGTTTTTATTGGTTAATACAGTCAAAGCTGTATTTAATTCGACCAGAGCAGCGCAGGTGTTTTCTTCTGTCCGTGACGGCGTCGTAAGGAAACAAGTAATTAAAGGAAAGGCGTAATGTGCATATCGAAGCTCACGACAGGAAGTGAAACGTATCGATCTTATCGATCGTGACCTCTTCCTCAGAAACGCCACCGGGAGATCGAAACGCTCGATGCCCCCGGTGGAGTGCGGCTCCACGCTGACGCGACACGTTTTCTGACAAAACAAAAAACAAGATTGATCTGCGTGACCCCGCGACCTTTTCCCTTCGGCGACAAGGGACAATACAACGGTGTCGTCTGCGGAGAGGCTTCGGTCGATAACCAGCGTAAGGGGATCTACGATGACACGGTGACCTTTAACCTTTCCCCCTCCCCCTCCACATCAGGTGAGAAACAATAAATAAAAATATCTCGGCTGTCTATCTCCTCTGTCGTCGGCCGATCACACAGAATACCAAGTCATATTTTTCGGTGGATTTTTTTTCCGCTGAAGGATTTTCTGGACTTTTTTTTGTTGTTGTTGTTGTTTTCTCACCTTCATCCAGCACTTCTCCATCAGGACGGCGTCGGAGTCGTCCTTCACCTTCAGGTAACTCTCCACCGCCCGCGAGTACTCGGCCGCCTGCTCCCACTCCCGGGCCTGCTCCAGCAGCCCCTCCACCCCCCTGGAGAAAAACACCGGCCCAAATACACACAAACAAAGTCATTTCATTGGAGTCCCACTCAAAAAGCAATTTTGAAATCAGAAGCACAACATGTTTTAATGTAAATGCAACATTTTTTGCCATAATGTTTAACTTCAATTTGTACTCTTTAAGAACCAAATCAGTTCGTTTGTTTTTTTGTGTTGATTTATCCTTAAAGAATAAGATGAGAATATGAGAATATGTTCTGGATTCGGGCTTCAGCTCGTAGAACTGAGCGGCAACGTGTGCAGTGAAGGTGTCGCGTGAGAGGGACAAAATGGAGGTCAGTTGCCAGGTTACCTGCTGGGAAGAAAAGGAAGACTGGACGTAAAGAGGTTTTAATCGTACAACGAAGAACTCTTTGTTATTAGAAAGAAAAAAATTCATGTTTTTGTTTTTTGAAATGTTTTTTTTTTGTTTTCTGAAATTTGTTTGTATTTTCTAAAATGTTTTTGCTTTTACTTAAATGTTTTTTTTTTTTCCTGAATTGTTTTTCAAAATGTTTTTGTGTTTGACCCTCAGGGCCACCGTACATAACTGTTAACCTGCTAATCTAAAGAAGGTGCAATGACGTGTGAATTCCTCTTAAAACTGTTATTACATGAAAAAAAAAAAAAAATTTTTAAATAAACATTTCTGCAAAATTGCTTTAGGGCTGAATTATCATTATTATTATAAATTAACACGATTCCTGTGTCCAACAAAAAAAAAAATTACTCTGTGTCTCCACTGCAACTCAACACTTTGAATCTTTACGGGACTTTTCATTAAAAAAATATTGATACCACTTTACTTTATATTTCACTCCAGTAGGGCTGCATTTTGTTTTAGATCATCGTTGCACATTACTTCCTGCCCACAGTTCACCCTGCACCTCACCCCAAATATCTCTTTCTCATTAATGACCTCTTAATCAATAATCGGTGAGATAAAAACTACATAAACTGAAGCTATCATCCATCAGAAAGCAGGAATGTTTTGCAACTAGCGTGAAGTCGGAGCTGTAAACTCTGCAGGAATAATTCAGTGTTTTTTCCCTCTTTGACCTTTTTTTTTTTTTTTCACATCCGTCTCCATTGGTAACTTTTGATGTTTTTTTTCTCCCACCGGTCATTAAAGCGGGAGAAGCGGTGGGAGGAAGGATGAGAGCCGCCGTGCTGCCGGTCGGCCGGTTTAACGAGCTTCTTCTTCTCGTCGGGCAGTCGGGTGAGTCGTGTTTTTAATAAAGCATCAAACCGGCTCTTTGTGAATCGGGGAAGGCGAGGGGGGCCGCCGAGCTCGGCGAAAGGCTTCACGGTGGCTTTTTGCGGCGATTTAAGAGTCCGTTTGAAAGTCGAGCTTTACAGAAAACTGAGACACTCAGGTGAGTAAGTTAAAAAATATACTATTAAAATAAATAAGGGTCAGTCGAGACGCCGTGGTAACGACGTTAAAAATCCATACTAGCGTACTATTTAGATTTAGTACGTCCCAATGTGTCGTGTGTGAAATGTAGTGTGGCCAAAAGTACCAGGATGTTGGACTACATCCGGTCTTATTCTGCAGTCTGTAGACATGCACGCTACTCTGGGCTGTTCTGACCCACAATCCTTTGCAGCAGGAGATACGTCACAATCGACTGACCGGCAGAGAGAGGTGGCGGCGCTGATGCTCCGCCCACAAAAAGGGAGAAGGAAAAAGAAGAAGGAAGAAGAAGAAGGAAGAAAAAGGAAGAAGAAGGAAGAAGAAGAAGAAGAAGAAGAAGAAGAAGGAAGAAAGAAGAAGAAGAAGAAGGAAGAAGAAGAAGAAGGAAGAAGAAGAAGAAGAAGAAGAAGAAGAAGAAGAAGAAGAAGAAGGAAGAAGAAGAAGAAGAAGAAGAAGAAGGAAGAAGAAGAAGAGGAGAAGAAGAAGAAGAAGAAGAAGAAGAAGAAGAAGAAGAAGAAGATCAAAGAAGAAGAAAGAAAGAAGAAGAAGGAAGAAGAAGAAGAAGAAGAAGAAGAAGAAGAAAAAGAAAAAGAAGGAAGAAGAAGGAGGAGGAAGAAGAAGAAAGAAGAAGAAGAAGAAGGAAGAAAGAAGAAGAAGAAGAAGAAGAAGAAGAAGAAGAAGAAGGAAGAAGAAGAAGAAGGAAGAAGAAGGAAGAAGATCAAAGAAGAAGGAAGAAGGAAGAAGAAGAAGAAGAAGAAGCAGCATTGAAAGGAAGCGTACTCGTTCCAAATCACATCTTTGACCAAGTAGGTCAAAGGTCAAAGTTCATTGTGATGATGAAGCAGTTTGTCCGATTTGTAAACATACTACATGTAACAGTAGATACTTTGTAAGAGCAGCCGCAGTACGTACAGAAAGTAAAAATGAATTTTGACGTTGGACATTCGTTGATTAAATCGTGTCAAAAGACTTTCTGGAGAAAAAAAAGTAAAGTAAACGAGCGTTTACGATAAGATAATCGACGTTTTCGGGTCTGGACTCACCGAGTTCCCTTCTTGGACGTCTCCTTCTCGAACTCCTCCTGGAGCGCCGACAGCTTGTTGGGCAGATACTCCTTACAGATGCGCATGGCGTCGCTCCACATGTCCGCCTCCTGCAAACAAACAACACCAAACACACAACACGAGGTCGGAAGAAGTCCTTTTAAGATATAAAAACCGAAGAGACGTTGTGTTTATTCTAAACGCGGGTTTGGTCTTCGTCACCTTGTAGTATTTGACGGCCAGGTCGGGTCTCTGCGCTCGGAGCAGGAACGCTTCGGACTTCTGGAAGTCCTTCTGCTCGAAGCAGAACTTGGCCTGATCGACCAGAACCTCCGACACGCTGTCCGGGTCGTGGGCCTCGGCCACCCGCTGGGCGCTGGACCAGTCCTTGTTGTGGACGTACCTGGAAGACACACAAATAACCTAAAAATGAGCTTTTTTTTAAGGATTATTTAACATCTTTTTTTTACCATTTTCCTGAATGTCTTTCAGAGAAAAAGGCAGATAAACACGTCTCTGCTCTGTGATTGTCGACCCCACCAACAGCTCATGTTTTGGATCTCTATGCTGTCTTTTCTCTCTCTGCTCTCCGCTCTCACCACCAACCGGTCGAGGCAGAAGCTCCGCCCACCTCTGAGCCCGGTTCTGTTGGAGGTTTTTCTTCCTTGTAAAAGGGAGTTTTTCCTTCCCTCTGTTTTTTTGTTGTTGTTTTTTTTCCCCTCCTAGCTGATGTGGGAATTGTTCAATTGTTGGGTTTCTCTGTATAAATGTTGTAAAGTTCTGCCGTAAGGACTTTAAATGTGTTATGTGCCATGAAATAACTTGTTGTGACTTGGCGCTATATAAATGAAATTGAATTGAATTTAAATGAGCTGAGTTTCATAGTTTCCTGAAATGAACTTAAAAGCAGAGGCTCCCTGAAGGATTGGAAATCAATAAAACAAACAAAAAAAGCTTTGAGATCACTGAATAATTAAGTGAGCAGCATTTCAGTACAAACTGTTGAGTTAAATACTCGAGCGGTGGAATTAAATTAACTCTACAAAACCTCCATCAACATCAGTATTTATATATATATATATATATCGTGTATTTATATCAGAAGTGGAGGAAGTATTCAGATGTTTTATTAAAGTAAAAAATACTTAATTACAAGTAAAAGTCCTGCATTGAAAATGGTATCAAAGTAAAAGTACGTAAGTAGAATACGAAAAACGTCCGCTACTCACATGAATACGGCCTCTTTGGGTTTTCCTGCTTTGATGAACTCCACCTCGGCTTCGGGAAACTTTCCCTGAAAGATCAGGCCGGGACAGAAGTCAGGATTTACGACACAAACTTTACAAGGCAAAGTTGTTGTTTTTTCCGGTATTCACGTGCGTACGGTATCCGGTAACGTTTTTTTTTTTGGTCGCGTGCGTGGATACGTGGATTTACCTCGTCTTCCAGGTAGATGGCGTGCTTGAGGTGGATCTCGGGAATCTTTTCCTTACACGAGAGCCGGGCCAAGTCGAAGGCAAAGTCGAACGAGCTGGAGAGAAGACGAGGAAGCAGAGCGTGAAATTAAAGCCGCGTTTATATACTTATAGACAGATGGAAGGCATTAGAGTATGTCTTAATAAATAGCTAATAAAAGCTAGCACGTGCA
Source organism: Brachyistius frenatus (assembly GCF_029030835.1). Lineage (NCBI taxonomy): Eukaryota > Metazoa > Chordata > Actinopteri > Embiotocidae > Brachyistius > Brachyistius frenatus. The sequence continues at coordinate 74,504 of NW_027210995.1, read as the reverse complement.
CTGGTGTAATTATTGCCTACTCGTGCTTTTACCTTGATATATTTTAGCCAAGAAAACCCACAACAATTCTACCTTTTTATGGGTCTCTGACTTCCATGACTGTAAGACTTTATTTAATAATTCACAAAAGTTTATTGTCAGAAACTCCTATCAAACAGAACAAGAAATAAAACCTCTAAATTAGTGGCAATAATGTCTTAAAGCTCTCAACAAGCTTTCACATTTTTCTCTTCAGATTTTAAAGGTCCCATATTTTACTTTTTTTTTGGTGTTTTTAATTTTTTGCAGTCTTAATATCTATAATCAGATATATTTGTGGGTTTTAATGACCAAAATTCATCTCCAAAAATCAAAAAGACCGCTCGGTGTTTTCTTACAGAAAAAAACAACTTTTGGGAGGTGGGTTGTGCTGATGATGAGTTTGTGACATCACAAACTAGCAGAGGTTCAAAAACTGGACAGAACAAAAGAGTCGCGTGTCAAACAGAAGCTCAAGAAACTGGACCAACAGAAGGCGGTTTCGTGTCTGTGCCTTTAAGGAGCCTTGATGTCAACGACACTCTCTTCTGACTGGCTGGCTCGTTCTGAGTGACACACGCCCAGGCCCAATCACAGGCTTTCTTTGGTCTAGTAGCTTGTTGAACTCTTGATACTCTTGATAGCTTGGTGGTTTTCAAAAAGATAAAAGTTCAGTCGTGTAGAGGGGCCGGACATATGACATAATCATGAGTTTGTGACATCACAAACTCACGGAGGTCCAAACAGCACAGTTGCTGAATACGAACTGTGTGCATTTTTTCAGTGGAGTAAGTGTTTTAAGACTTTCACAATATTTATAGACCGGCTTTATAACCAGGAAAAGAAATCTGAATTCATCACATATGGGACCTTTAAATATGTCAAGTTAGTGTAATTAAATTTAATTCTGCGTGTAGCGGTGACACTCACAAGTTATTCGCCGCCGACTCGATGGCGTACTCCAGCAGGCCGAACTTGTTGAGCAGCTTGACGGCGGCCTCTCCTCCCAGACTCCGGGCCCACAGGTAGGCCACCTGCTTCTGGGCGCCGGCGCCACCGTGGCTCTTTGCCACCTGACGTACACACACACACACACACACACACACACACACACACACACACACACACACACACACACACACACACACACACACACACACACACACTTTTATATAGGACTCATAAATGTAAAACAGAGGCCACACAGTAAAGTCAATTATAACAAAGTAGCACAGGTTCAAACAGTCAAATAATTATAAGGTGAGTTCAATAAAATTTTGACATGAAGTTTGACAAGTACGGGTTTGATATTTTATATATATATTTGGGTTTTTTTGTGTGATTTTTTTTAACTTCAAAACGTAAAAAAATGTACCCGGTGAGCGTCCTCCCACATGTCGTTGACTCGGTACATGTGCACGGCGGCCTTCCACTCCTCGGCCTCCATGAAGTGGTACTCGGCCTCCGAGAACCTGGACTCGGCCTCCAGCTCCTGCACGAAGACACGAAAGGGATTCATGAATCAAAGTGAGATTAGAATTAAAGTTCCACCGGTCAGTTCCCTTCTCTTCTACGAGTAATTTAACAGGAAAAACAAGCAGGTGTCATTTAAATGTGTAAATAAGTGACACATTGACTGGATATAAAAGTGGATGTAGCTTCTGGGTCTGAAAAATTAGGCGCTTTACGCTGCAATACCACCGAGTGCCACTAGAGGTCGGCTCCAAAAAAGCCTCCGTAGACGTCCATTCAACTTTGGTGAGAAGTGTGTCTCCGTACCTTGGCCAGGTGGAGGTGTGTCTCCGTACCTTGGCCAGGTGGAGGTGTGTCTCCGTACCTTGGCCAGGTGGAGGTGTGTCTCCGTACCTTGGCCAGGTGGAGGTGTGTCTCCGTACCTTGGCCAGGTGGAGGTGTGTCTCCGTACCTTGGCCAGGTGGAGGTGTGTCTCCATCAGCAGGTCGTTGTGATGCTTCGCCACCAGACGAATGACGTCGTCGAACATGCGGTTCTTCTTGTACATGGTGATGGCGAGGTCGGGCTGCTTCACCGCAGCAAAGAGCCTGCGGGCGCGCACACACACACACACACACACACACACACACACACACACACACACACACACACACACACACACACACACACACACACACACACACACACACACACACACACACGCACGGAGGAGAGCGTTCGTTAACACGCCGTCATGAAGGTCGGAGATGAACTCGGACGTCGTCGCTCTCCGACTTGATGATAAATTACTGCTCTTTACCTCTCGGCCTCCTTGAACTTCCCGTCTCTCTCCAGCTCCTGAGCTCGGCTGATGTACAGCGCCATCACCTCCTCCTCCGTCATGCACTCCACCGCCAGCTGGACACACACACACACACACACACACCAAACAACGACCTCCTCGTCAACCTCTCTGCATTATACTTCCACTCCTCTCTGGTGCGGAAACTACTCCGCTGTAATCATCACTTCATCTCATATTTGGAGGGAAACACGCATAAATACAGGAAGAGTTTTCTGTGATACGAGTGTTAAGGAGGGCGACGGGTCTCTGACGGAGTCTCTGCTCCTCGACCTCCACACTGACCTTGTGCGCCTCCTCCCAGTGTCCCGCCGCGGTGTACATGTCGATGGCGTCTTTGATGTGACCGCCTTTCACAAACAGCTGCTCGGCCACCTGCGGGCCATCGAAGTGCAAAAAAGCGTGCGCTCAGGAAATGCAACATCAGACCCCAAAATTATTTATACTTAAAAACTTTCAATGACAACCTGAAAGTATGTAAAAAAAAAAGAAAAAGAATACACTGGAAAAAAGGCATTTCAAACACGTGCATAAACAGACTTAACAGACAAACACATTTAAAAACAGTGTTTTTTCTTGCTCTTAAGTGAATATTTCACTTAAGTGCAATATTGTTACTTATTCCAAATGTTTCCGTATTTATTATATTTCTATATTTACAGGATGCGCCTTTTTTTTGTGTGTGTTTTTTCTAACTATCTGTCTTTTCAAGTTTGCACCGACCACGAGCGGCAGCTTCCTCGGACACGTTAATTGGAAAAAAATATTTTACGTCGGTGGCCCCGCCCCCTCCCTCTGCGGCGCCTAGATGGCGACCGTCGAAGGGCTCTATTCTATAGAACAAGTCGATACCAACAACATCAAGTCAGCGGCGTGATTCATTGTGTGAGAGTTAATGGAAGAATTTGGGAGAGATCAGATAAACCGGTAAAACAAAGGAAAACGCCTTCAGTCTGACAAATGGACGGGCTGCTCGTTCGCCCTTCAGCGATGCTTCCTCTCTATAGGTACGTTCCTCCTTCACCGTTTGAGAGTTTGCGCCGAAATTATTCACTTTCCCTGCAACTTCTCCACAAGTTGGGAGAGCAAAGAGCTTGTTATCTTAATCACTTTCTGTGAATATGCCCGCGGAGCGATCGGATTGAAATAGGCTGCTATTTTCAGAAGCTGGCTGGCGGTTCTTGCGGAGGCTGTTTTGGCTCAGCTGAGCTCATCAGAACGAGCACACAGCACCGTCATCATCATCATCGCTCTTCCTCTTCTTTGTATTTTCTACCAGATTTTTTTTCTCGTTATCCTTTTTTGGAGTTTTTTTTTTTTATGTTCGAGATGGCGGGGGAAGGGGAGGGGGAGGGAGTGGGGGGTATTTAGATGACTATTAAAACTATTGTTACACAAACGCTGAACTCGTCATTGGTGCCAAATCAGCCCGGAGCAAAACGAGGCCCACGATGTCCGCAGAGGACTGGGCTCTGACCTCTGTGTGTGTGTGTGTGTGTGTGTGTGTGTGTGTGTGTGTGTGTGTGTGTGTGTGTGTGTGTGTGTGTGTGTGTGTGTGTGTGTGTGTGACTGCAGAGAAAGTGCAGAGAATTAATTGCCGGTGGTTAAAATGTCACGGTGTCCTTCGTCCCTCCGGCTGCGTCTCCGCGTCACCCGTCCTGCGGAGTCGTCGTGTGCTGACCCTCACCGCATCGCCGCGGTAACCGGCGTACACGGCGTTCCTTATGAGGGCGAGTGTTTCAACAGGAGTTAAAGTGACCGACGCGCGGGCCGGTAGAGAAAACGGGGTGATCGCGACGAAACAAAACAAAACCTTCCAAAAAAAACAACAACAAAAACGTGCCAAACGCGACATCGGAAAACATTTGAAGACGCGTTTTCACGCAACCTACAAACAAAACTGTCTCTTTTTCTTTCTTTTCGCTGCCTTTCTACGGCGGTAGATTCACCTTCTTCAGTTCTGCTGCTGGATACGAGGACGACGAGTGTGATGTGCCCGAACCAAAACGGGAGATTCAAGGCCTCAAAGACACCAAAATCTTCCGTGTACCCGAGTCAGCGAAAAGCCCCCCCCCCCCCCCCCCCGTGGATACCAGCGCCGAAGTCACGCACACTTCCCGCTGTTACGCAACACGCGTGTTGGATTTGGATCGAGATTTCCATCGAACATCTCTTCAACTTCTTCATCTACCGCTCCTCCTCCTCCTCCTCCTCCTCCTCCTCTCACCTCATAGTCCTGCATGGAGGCGTAGTGCTGAGCTATCTTCACATAGTATTTCCCCGCCGCCGAGTCCTCCTGCATCTCCAGGATGTGGACGGCCTTCTTCCACTGGCGCGCCGTGATGGCCGCCTCGATCGCTTTGAGGGAGCAGCTGAGAAGAAAGACCAGACGTTTTTTACATTTTTAAATTTTTTTTTTATCAGGTTTAGATTTGGGTCGTTGACGCTCGGATTCAAGACAAAGCTCCATAATTCGGTGAGAACTGCTTCAAAACTTTACTGGCTTTTGTTTTCTGTGGAGACTTTCAGAGTCAGAATTCAGTCTCAGAAGATTTTTCAACTCGGAGGAAACCAAAAAAAACAAAAAAAATCTGGGCGCCGATTACCTGTCTTTATTTGGTATTATTGTCGGCCATATTTAAAGTTATCTCCTCTCATCTCTCTGTCGTGGTCCTGGTGATGATTTTAAAGAAATTTTGGCCATCCCTGTTGGATTGTTGTTGTTGTTTTTTTTTTCATCTTCCCTCCCTCTCCATCTGTGTCTCCTCGCTCCTCTCCACCACGTACCCCGCTTCAATGAAGTGGTTGATGGCGGCGTCCATCTGTTTCTGCTGGACGAGGTAGTCTCCCCAGGCCTCCTCCAGTTTCACCACCTCGGCGGGGAAGGTGAGGCGAGCCAGCTCCACCGCTACGGGAAAAGCACAGCGAAGAGAGAAACTTTACTTTACTGGTCTGCCGGATACCAAAACTCAGCTCGAGGCTCCGGCTGGTGTCGAAACATCTTCACGGCCGACTCGCGCTTCATTTCTTTAACAACTATATTACCTTTCCTGAAGGCACCTCCTCTGCAGTAGCACTCCAGAGCTCTCTGGTTGTTCCTGATCTTCTCATACAGATCTCCTGCCTGAGTAAAAGAGACGGGACATGAAGCTACTGTCTTTTTAATTGAAAACTATTTTACAGAGGGTGGAAATCAAATATTTATATCGTGACTTAAGGTTGCGTAATGACTTGAATCTCGCAATATCATATCACCACTTAAATATCGCAATAAGTTTATATTGTGATTTAAATATTGTAATAACATTGTATCGTGACATGACTACAGTAATAATATCATATCGTGACTTTAACGTTGTAATATTATCACGACTCAAATTTGATAATATTGTATTGTCACTTAAATATCCCAAAAATAAAGCATCATGACTTAAATATTACAATAGTATCATATGGAGACTTAAATATCGCGAAATCATAACGTGACTTAAAATTTTTAATAATACTCAATCGTAACTTAAATAGTGTAATAATATCGTATGTAGACTTAAATATCGCAACATTGTATCGGGACTTGTATATAACAAAAATAATGCATCCTGACTTAAATATCGTAATCATATCATATCGTGACTTAAATATCGTAACGTGACTTAAATATAAAGAATAAAGCATAGTGACTGAAATATCATAATAATATCGTAATCGGGACTTAAACATCGCATTATGACTTAAATATCGTAATAATATCATATTGTGACTTAAATATCGTAATAATATCATAGTGACATAAATATCGTAATAATATCATATCGTGACTTAAATATCGTAACGTGACTTAAATATTACAAAAATAAAGCATAGTAACTGAAATATAATAATAATATCGTAATCGGGACTTAAACATCGCATCATGACTTAAATATCGTAATAATATCATATTGTGACATAAATATCGTAATAATATTATATCGTGACTTAAATATCGTAATAATATCATAGTGACATAAATATCGTAATAATATCATATTGTGACTTAAATATCGTAATAATATCATAGTGACATAAATATCGTAATAATATCATATCGTGACTTAAATATTGTAACGTGACTTAAATATTACAAAAATAAAGCATAGTAACTGAAATATCATAATAATATCGTAATCGGGACTTAAACATCGCATCATGACTTAAATATCGTTGTAATATCATATTGTGACATAAATATCGTAATAATATCATATCGTGACTTAAATATTCTAATAACATCTTATCGTACGGCTGCTGCACGTTAAACCACCGTCACCAGGGTCCGTATCGACTTCCCGCCACTTTAAACCGCAGAAACCTGAACACCATCATCACACGGCGGCAACGTTCGCTCCGAGGTTTTGTTTTTTTCGGTCTTTGTTTTTCGAGCCTCTTTTTATTTATTTATTTTTTTCCCCTCCACCTGTTACGCGAACACAGATGGCCGGAGGAGAAGAAGCGAGCTCTCAGACAAACGGCTCCCGAATAAACACACAGAGAGAGCTCACCGACAGATGGAGCGAGCCCGAGTGTAAAAATACAAAAAAAATTAAAAACTGGAAATAACAAAAGAGCGCCGGCGTCCCGGCGTCGATACCTCGGGAGCGGAGAGGGAGCGGCGGTTTTCAAAAGAAGACGGGAGGTAAAAAGAAAAGCCAGGTTCCGCTCACCCTCTCGTAGAACTCTCCTTTGATGAGGCTGGCGGCGATGCGGCCGACGGTCTCGCCGCTGCCGCCGATCTCCGGCCGGCCGATGGCGAGGCGCGCCGCCTTGGCCGGCAGCCCCGCCTTCAGGTAGAGGTTGATGGCTCCCTGGAAGTCTCCCTCGCCCTCCTTCACCTCGCCGGCCTTCTCGTCCTGGCCGGTCTCCGTCAGCCACCGGTAGTAGTTCCCCCGCAGACTGTTCAGCTCCGGGTGGCCCTGCGACAGAGAATGAATGTTATAATCGATCGTTTAAGTAATTTATGAAGCAGAAATGTCCGATATTTAGATCTGCTGGTTTTTTTTTTTTTTTTTTTCCTGTATTGTTTAACGAAGGCAAAAAACATTTCAACGAAGATTCGGATAACTTTTTAAACGAGCAATTCATCGTGTTATGAAATATTTTTCTGTCTTGTTTACGTGTCGTTGTAAACAGAATATGTTTGGGATTTGTTTTTTTTTAGCGTTTGGTTGGAATCAAAATAAACAACATGAACGTGTCTTCTTGAACTCTGACAGGCTAAACAATTTCAAAAAAATGTGGATAACTTTCTGAAAAAGCAATTAATTGTATTATGAAAACCTTTTTTAATTTGTTTACTGTCGTTGGAAACAGAATATTATTTTTTTAGCTGTTGGTTGAAATCAAAATAAACAATTTAAACGTGTCTTGTTAAACTCTGAAAGGCAAAAAGAAAAAAAAAAATCGGCTAACTTTCTGAACGAGCAATTCATTTTATTATCAAAATCTTTTCTGTCTCGTTTACTGTGTCGTTGTAAACAAAGCAATTCATTTTATCATCAAATACTTCTACCCTTAATAAAATAAACGGCAGTTAGCTGATGAATTACTGAAACTGAAGAACAAAGTCTTAAAATACACTTTTTCAGGTCAGTAATTTGTGTTTTCTGACTAAAGACCAGAAAGATGAAATAAATCCGGAGTCATTCTGGATCAGTTTGAGGACCGACCGACGGATCCGAAACCTTCAGAAACTCAAGAGACCGTCGTCTGGATTTGCGAATCGAGTGTCTTTAAACGTCCTTGTTTTGTGTAACGTGACGTCGTATTGTGGATATAGTGTTACTTTGGCTTCAGCCACGGCGATGCAGTCGTCCCACATGTGGAGCTCCTGGTACATCTCGATGGCTTCGTCGATGGCGTTCTGAAAAAAAAATTAAAAAAAATGAAATAAAAATGAAACATTTGACTTCATCCTGCAGAAATATGGAAATAATGTGCTCAGTTTGTGTTTTATTGTTGTAACTAACACCTCCTCTTGTTTCAGACTCTCGACTTCCTCCCTTTTGTGTGTTTCCATCAGTTCATCTTTATTCTTACCAGCAATTCATTTCTACGGTCTAATCTTTTTTTTTTTTATATATATATATATATATATATACTAAATGCATTTCCAGTAAAAGACTTTTAAACGTTTACCTGTTGCTTTTTGAGTCGTGTATTTGAGTCCCGTCTGTTTTCATCTTCTTCTGGTGCATTAAATCATGCCCCTCCAACCCGCCGGTTAAACGGTCAGAAGGTTAATGTATTTTTTTATTGCACGGCTTTCAAAAAGGGAAAACCATTCAAACACTGACTTTTATCGTGTTTGTTTTTTTTTGTAAAAATCTGACCCTGAAATGCATCATGAATTATTGCTATGTGTAAAATTAAATGTCTGAATTTGACCAATCAGAACAGATTTTAAGTCACCAAACCTGCTCCATGTAGTGCACCTCAGCCAGTTTAAAGTTCTTATCCAGCATCGCCACGTGGGCCTGGACCTGGTAGAAGGAAGTCCCATCGTCTCCCTGATCAGGACACACACACACACACACACACACACACACACACACACACACACACACACACACACACACACACACACACACACACACACACACACACACACACCGCTGAGAACTAATTTCAGGGAGAAAACGTGCTCTACCAGAAAAGTTTTATGGCATTTCAAGGTTTGCAAACGCTGCAAATTCTTTTTCTTTTTTTTTCAAAAGAAGTAATCAGAGATATTCGGCCCAAAATGAATTTCATTAATATAAATTCCAGCATGAGAGTTTTTCGGGCCTTCTGCGTGTCTGAATGCTTGCGTTTCCAAAAGTATAAATCTTTTCAAGCAAAGTGTTGAATTATTCAGCGATTTTTTTTTTTTTTTTCTTGGCACAAAAATATCAAAAGTTATTACATATCAGTGCCTGAAAAAAAAAAAAAAAAAAACCTGCTAATTTACACCAAAAAAAAGAAGAAAAAACCTTGAAACCTCACTGCTGTGTTGCTGATACGAAACGCACCATTTTCTGCGACACTTTGTCGGCGACCTGGTTCGTCTGGTGGAGGAACCGGACGGTCGAGACGTCACCCAGCGCGGCGAAACACCTTTCAAAATAAGAGCGGAAGAAAAAAAGAAAAAAACAAACAGGAAGTAAGCAATTAAAAGAGAGAGACACGCGTAGAAAACAATGAAACAAAGAGAGAAACATCTTTAATTCAACGAAAGGAAAAGAAAAAAAAAACGCCGGTCGCCTCTGAAACAAAAAACGCCGGTCGCTGTCTGAACTCGGATAAATTAAAGCTTTTGTCTAATTAGTCTTCAGATGAGCTGCAGCCTGACGAGTCCCTTTATTACCGACTCTCTCTGAACAGTTGCATCAGATTAATGAGTCATGAAAGTAAAAAAGAAAAAAGTTGAAAAACTCCTTCTTCTTTTCTCGCCTCCCCTCATTAACATTATCCACAGAAAAAAAATGTTTCTTATTTCTCCCCCATTTCATGATTTATGCAAAATGCAAAAGCCGCCGCCTAACGAACGCGCGTGCATTATTAATGACGGCTGGTTCACATCGGAGAGCGTTCGCGAAACAAGAGAAATCAAAAAAAAAGATGGAAAGAGAGAGAGAGAAAATAAAAAAATAAAAAACCGTCCTCTGAGGTCAAAGAATAGCAACCGTTTTCTGTTAGTTTCCTCATTTCAGGTGACGAAAGGTGCCGCGAGGCGTCTCCGCGTACTGTAGCTCCGGAAGACGAGTCTCAGTCACGGTGGAGACGGGCACGGAAACGTAATTAGGTCGGGTAGTTTTGCGGACGGCTGCTGCGAAAAGCCGCGAGTTCGGATTTTGGCCGACGACTGAACCGCCGAGACGGTTTGGTGGCGCTGAAGCTCCGCCCACAAAAGGAAGAAGAAGAAGAAGAAGAAGAGGCCTATCGTTCCAAATCGTTACGGATATGCGACAAAGTGGGTCAAAGTTCAAGGTGCATTTTTATGATGAAGTAATTTGTCCCGATTGTGCAGAGACGACACGCGACGGTACGAAGTCTTTAAGGGGAGCTGCAGTACGAACTGGAAGTAAAAGAGAAATAGTACGTGACCATATTTGGACGAGCTGCTGGGGGGAGGAGCTAGCGGTGGATCTGACTCGATGTGATTTGGAAAAAAACCCGACGATGCTACGCCCCGCCCACCGATAGCTGTAACCTGACTGCACCACGGGGCTGTCAATCAAAACAGACACGCCCCCAATTCTTTTTTGATTAATGAGGAATTATTTTCAAATGGACCTCCAGAAAACTAATAAGAAGGAGTGACTTTAACGACCAACACTGAGATAACTGATGGACACATTCATTGACTTTGAATTTTTTTTAGTTGAATGGGAGTCTACGGAGGCCTTTTTCGGTGTCGACCTCTAGTGGCACTCGGTGGTACTGCAGCTGGAGGCACTTCTGCATCGGCCTCATTTTTCAGACCCGGAAGCTACGAACACTTTTACATGCAGTGTATGCTTTAAAGGGCTTATTGTGTGTGTGTGTGTGTGTGTGTGTGTGTGTGTGTGTGTGTGTGTGTGTGTGTGTGTGTGTGTGTGTCTCTGACCTTTCTGCGATGTGCAGCTGGCGAGCCTCCACAGCCAGCTTGCTGAGCGTCTTCCACATGGCTTCGGTCTCTGGCGACATCTCCAGAGTCTCCAGGAATGCCGTGGCTCTGTAAACACACACACACACACACACACACACACACACACACACACACACACACACACACACACACACACACACACACACACACACACAGTTGTGGCTTGTTCAGGGTTGACATGATGCTTTTCTGAGTCACAGTGAAGTAGTTTTTTTTTTTTTGTAACTCCGAGATCTCGTGCTTTAAGGTTGAGGTCCTTCAGACTGTGACGGAGGCGTCGGACCGTCCGCTACGTTCCCTCTGCAGAGTCTCTCGAGGAGAACCGAGAGGTTTTTCCGTCCGCGTACGGCCGGAAGCTAAATTTGCTAATAACATTTACTATTGTAGTCTAAATGTGCTGATTGGACCGATTTATAAGAACAATGAAGAGATCGGCTCTGCAGGAAGCCGCCGAAATGGGCCTCGATGTCGAGAAAAACTGCGAAATGACATTAATTCATACATTTTGTATTACCATTTTCAATATTTTATGATATTACCAAGTCACAGAAAAGGGCTTTATCAGTCAGTCTTTGTGATTTTACAGTTTTTACAGGATAAATGTAAATCTTTGAAGACATTTGTAATGCCACAGTAAATTCAATTTAATAGTATTTTCAACTTTTCCTGGCCAAAAATATAATAAATGATAATAATAAACATCATACGGCCTTTATTTTAGCACTTCTCAGCAGCGTATAACAATAATTCCTAAATATATGATTAATTCAATTAATACAAGCTGGTGTGGAATAAGCAGCAGAAAAAACAGAAAAGAATTGATGGATTAATCAAATTAAATCAATTTGTCTGTTTTGAGTGATTTTATGATACGTTTTTGTGAAAGATTCCTACATTTATTTTATAGTTTTACAACGTTTTCTAGATTTTAAGATTTTGAGACAAATCTTACTCCTAATGAGAGAAAAGTGAGTTTTGGCAAGACTTTTTTTTTTTTTTTTTAATGAAATTTTGAATGCCTTCAGGGAAACAGATTAGGAAACTGAATTCATTACTTTTTATAACTTTTCGGGACCTGCGGTTTCCCTCTTTTTTTTAAGCAGAAAAAGTGTCCTCGGAAGATGCAAGAAACCGAAACGATCCTCCAGCAGCTAACGAGTCGCTTCCCCTTTCAAAATAAGAGAGGTCAGTTAGAATCACACGAGGAGGCTTCACTGTGGGGACGGATTATATCTCCCAGCTGGGCTCTGAGTGCCGAGGAAACACTCGAGGAGAGCCGGAGGAAGCTGCCGGATGAAAGGGACATCTGGTCCCTTCTGCTCGGCCCGCTGGCGCCTCGGCGGACGTCGGCGATTTTTTTTTTTTTTTTGGACTCACCTGTCGTAGTCTTCGTCGTCGACCGCCGTGCCGAACTCGATGAGGCCTTCGTCCAGCGTGTACGTCACCGCGTTGACGCCCTCCGTCACGATCACGTCCGTCTTCCCGTCGGCTCGCTCGAGATCCACGACGTCTCCCTGACGAAGACAAATGCATGAAGTTCTGCGCAGATCTGAGGAATCTGTTAATCTCCCTTTAGACTTCGACGCCGATAAAATCCAAATCTTTTTACTCAGTGCCCTTCGCCGAAAACACCGAGAGGCCGCAGCGCCTGTTGTTGTTTTTTTTAGTTTTTCTGTATTATTTATGAGAACACCAGCGAGCCGTGAGTCAGGCAGGTCCTCTGAACCCCGCCGGAGGCGACCGACTGCTGCAGGACAGCAGCGCCGAAAAAACCCCGGCGAATTTAACCGGCAGCGCCGAGACGCGACGCTGGAGGGCAGCAAAAAAAAAAAAAAAAAGGGAAACGTGCGGTTTGGAGCTTTTTCTTTAAAAAATAAAAATGAAAAATATATAGGACATGATGATTTAAAGGAGTACGCCGCTGATTTTGGTCCAAAACTCATCATCATAAAGTTGTGAGTTGAGTTTGGCGAGAGACGAGATGCTCGGTGTCACCTTGATGGGGAACATGGTGATGCTCTCCGGGCTGTCGATGCTGTACCAGATGCAGAGGTTCCCCCGGTTCTGGGCGACCACCACGTCGCTGCCGGGCACCCACTGGACGTACGAGCAGAAGCTCAGCACGGTGGTCTTCACGGAGGACTCGATGTCGTACAGATGGAGCTGAGGAGGACGAGGAAGAGGAGGAAGTCACCGCACCGTCGACCAACGGTCTATCGGAGGCCTGTTTACCCGCGGCGGTAAAGAAAGAGTTCAACGTTTCCACGAGAGGAACGAAACCACTCCCATCTGGAAACAGGAAGCTGGAGTCAGGAGACGGTTAGCTTAGTTTAGTTTAGCTTAGTTAATCTTAGCTTAGTTTAGCTTAGCTTAGTTTAGTTTATTTTAGCTTAGTTTATCTTACCTTAGTTTAGTTTATCTTAGTTTATCTTATTTTAGCTTAGTTTAGTTTAGCATGAGGCCTAAAAATAGGGAAGCAGAGAAACAAAATCTGCCTCCCCGGCACCATTAAAGCTCATATTTTACTGTCGGACAATACAAAGCTAGGCTTCATGTAACCACATACTTTTACCAGATAATGTGTCCACTTGCGATTAGCCATCTTTAACTTTCTTTAAAATAAAAAAAAATAAAAAATCGTACTTGTGATTTGTCTGGAAATATTTAAATCATCACGGATCACACCAAATTCCCCCGCAGAAAGTCCGGCTAAGAGGAATTTAATTTGATTTAAGTTTTCTATATTTAAAGAGTTGAAGATGTCTGTTTGAAGTTGGAATGTAACAGCTGCTGAAATAGCGAGAAAAATTAAGTGAAATACGCTTATTTAAAAAAAAAAAAGAAAAAAAAAGTTTGGCACATAAACTCAACTTGAACTTTTAATTCTTAGTTTTTTGAATGCATTGAACAAACAAAACATAATATGTTACTTCAGTGATCTTCAGAGACGTCGTTTCCCGATCTTCGTACGAAGCTAAGCCAACGTGTTTCCGACACTTTCCGCGATGAAGCGAATCGGCGTTTTTCCCGAAACGTCCGCGGGGAAATATTAAAGAGCCTTCGGGAAATCAAAAATCAACGACTGACGACCGGGTCGCCGCAGTAAAAATATTAAAACCATATTCCACCGCGTTTCTCCAGAACATCGTAGAATATCAGACGTTTAGCTCCACATTGGCGCAGTTGAAATCATTTGTCTCGAAGAAAAGTTGATTAAAGTTCCAGCGGCTCGATGAGATGAGTGTTATGGATTCTATAAGACACACGGAGGACCTCCCGCCGTCCTAATCAGCTACCTTAATATCCTCCCCCCCTCCCCTCTCCCCACTCTCCCCCCTCTCCCTCCTCCCACCAGTTGTTTTTTTAATAACGCTCTGTCTGTAGTTTCACCCTGGAGCTCAGCCGGCCGAACTTTTTAAATGCAACGAGGACGAGCAGGCCGTCGATAAATTCACTCGGAAGAATAGTTCAATTAAAAGAAACGTTTTCTTCGACAACTTTTTCTTTTTTTATGTAAGATTTCTCACTGGTGGGAAATAAGAAACTAAAAATGTCTCCCACGTCAAGTGTGTTTTGACTTTTAGAAACCAGAGTGATGCAGAACATTCAGTTACCGTCCAAGCGGCAACCAAAGACTTTATACTAAGTTTATACCGAGTGCCACTAGAGGTCGGCTCCAAAACAAAACTCCATAGACTCCCATTCAACTAATGTCTTAAAGTTCAAAGTGAATAAAATGTGTCCATCAGTTATCTCGGTGTTGTTAGTTAAAGTCACTCCTTCTTATTAGTTTTCTGGAGGTCCATCTGAAAATAATCCCTCATTCATTAGAAAAGAAGATTCAAGAAGACCTGTTTTTGGGGGCGTGTCTGTTTGATTGACAGGCCTGTGGTGCAGTCAGGTTACAGCTCTCGGTGGGCGGGGACGTGGTATCGTCGGGTTTTCCATCACATCGAGTCAGATCCACTGCTGGCTCCTCCCCCCGGCTCATCCAAATATGGTCACGTCCTGCTCCAAACCTGCTCCGAAACTAGCAAGATTGCCGGGGCCAAAAGCCGAACTAACCTGACTGCACCACAGGCCTGTCAATCAAACAGACACGCCCCCCAAAAAAACAGCTTTTTGAGTCTTATTTTCTACTTCATGACGGATTATTTTCAGACCAGAAAACTAATTAGAAGGAGCGACTTTCGCTAAAAACACCGAGATAACTGCTGGAGACATTTTATTGACTTTGTATTTTAAGAGACTAGTTTATCAAATCTATGGCACCGTCAGTCCTGCAGTAAAAGGAGTAAGGTACTTTCAAGGACTTTGTTAACATTGACATGAAATTACTGCAAAATCAGAAGGATAAAAAAAAAAAAAAAAATAAAAATGCTGAGTCAAACCTTTGAGACAAACAACACACTAAAATATTTAAGCGGAGAGATTTCAATCTGTACAAGAAGCTCAAAACTCCACAGCGATTTCTTTTTATCTAAATATCGTCAAACTTTTCCGTTCATTATCTTCTTTCAAAAAGTCGTCGGTGCACATCATTATTTCTCATCCCGTCGCAACTAAAGTTAATTTTGTAAAAAAAAAAAAAAAATCATTTAAAAAAAAAAACACACATTTGTAAAAACGTCAAAAAAAAGTTCACCTCCACTGAGGGATTCTCAATTACCTGCCTTCTCCTGCGTCTTTGCCCCGAGGGTCGAGTATGAAACCGTTTCATCACCCCGGGGCAACAACTGACACCGCTGCCTGTAACTGTCATGTTGCCTCGGCAACACCCCCCCACCCCACACACACACACACACACACACACAACTGGAAAAACTTCTACACTTTCTCTAACTGCGTTTTCTGTTTCTCTGGCGAGATGCACGAGAGTGGAATAAAACTATGAACCGCTCAGTTCAAATAAAAGGACCGAAGAAAGTATAAATTTACTTCAGTTATCAAACTAAGAAAAGAAAACCGTTAGAATTTGTCGTTTTTGAAAATCGAAATAAACTTTGTCCACTTTAAAAGATGAATGTGTCTATTGCAGAAGAAATGCTCATTTCCAACCATTCTCAGTCGGAGGCGTTCCTGAATTAAAAAAACAAAACATTTATTCTACACAAAAGAAATATTTATATTTATGTTTATATATATATATATAAACATAAATATTTCTTTATATATAAACATAAACATAAATATTTCTTTATATATATGTTTCTTTAATCTTTTTACTTCTTCAGGATTCGAAAAAATATTTAAATAAAACACGAAAAGTAGATTTTGCTTCATTTTAAGGGGTCAATAAAACTACAGTGAGGCACATAAATATATATTTTTTTCTTTTGTTGGATCTATCTATTGTTTTTATCCCGTTTCATAATGAAACCATTTTTGCTGGATGAATATGGCTGAATTTGTCTGACTACACCATCGGTGTCATTATTTAAATTTCTTTTATTTTGAAGGTGCTGGGAAGCTCCAGGGGACATCAAGTGAATCTAAATATATTGACAGGCAAAGTGAAGGTCGCCATCTTTCTTTCTTTGTTTGGTTGGGAAACATTTTTGCTCGCCTGGACTTATTTTACTCGGCGTGGGATTCGTTCCTCGGTGGTCGTTTGAATCTCAGGTTTTTTTCTCCCAGTATTTCGTTCGAGGACCAAACGGCCGCGGTGTGATGGACGTGGCTGTAACCCACGGACAGATTCCTCTACTCTCCTCCCTGCTTTATCACCCGTCATCTCGCCTGTGATTGGCTCTCCCTCTCGGCCCTCGAGCGCCTCCGGGGGTCTCTGCTGATTTTTATTTTACTTCTTTTTTTTTTTTTAACTCTCACCCGCAGCTTCTTGTCCCTGAACAGCAGCTTGCGTCCGGTCTCGTTGAGCTCCAGCCAGTCGATCTTGGAGTCGTGGCTGATGGTTCCCAGATTGTAGCCTCCGGCCAAGTCCACTGAGGAGGAGGAGGAGGAGGAGGAGGAGGAGGAGGAGGAGGAGGAGGAGGAAGAGAAACGACAGATTAGCTGAGCGGCTAAAAGTTTTTATTAGAGATCAGAAATCAGCTGTTCTGTCATTCAACAAGTGAGTTTCTCTACTTTAGAAAATGTACCTACACTGGGATCAGATGAATATTAGTCTGCTGACATCAGGGGGCCCATACAGTGGATTTTTTTTTTATTAGAGTGGGGTACCATCTACTCAGCGTGGTTCCTTTTGCATGAAATAATACAGCTGCAGTAGTTTCAAAAGTTTAATATTATGGTCAGGAATCACTTCCTGTGTAAAATCAGGGAATATCCGAAACTAAACTAAATAAATAGTTTTCCACTGCTAATAATCTCTTTTTGATTGAATTTCCATTTGATTTAAAAGACTTTCTAACTTTTTGCCAGAGTTCCACCTTGACTTTTTAAACCCACACACATCTCCTTTCTTACCAATAGCGATGGTCTTTATGTCGATCAGATAAGCGAGCTTCTTGTTGTCTTCCACTCCTCTCTGCTTCCTCTCGTTTAGTCGGACACTACACACACAAACAAACACACATAACACACACACACACACACACACACACACACACACACACACACACACACACACACACACACTTCAGTGATGTGAATACACCTCGTATTTTTAACACGTTAAATATCAAATCCAGCATCCGCTTCGGCAATAATTGGCTTCCGCTGCCGTTTTTTCACGCTTGAAAAAAATTCCCAGCATCCACCTGGTCACTGGTGTTGTCTTGCTACAGCGTGCAGCCGGAGGCGAGCGGCTGTCAGTCCCGACACTGCTGACGGGTCTGAATACATTAACGTGGACGTGTACTGACGGGCAGGTTCACGTCTCACTGACTCCTGAGCACTTCTGGCCTGGAGAAGAATATCTGGGATTTCTGCAAAGCTCAATACCGCCATCTAATGGACGGAGCTGGAAACACGTCATTTACTCAGAATAATGAGGGTTGATGGGATTAGAGACTGTTTGAATTGCATGTACAGTATATCAATTTTTTTTGTTGTTGTTTTTACGTGTTTACAATTTGGAAAAAAAAGGAAGAGAAAAGAGTTTTATTTATCTAATATATATTTTACAGATAATGTCAGAAATGTCGTCAAAATCGGTAAAAGCATGTTTGAACAAGCCACATTTGGGATCTAATTGGACAGAAAGTGCTTCAAAAATGTTGAAGTAAAACAACCCAAAGTCTGCTAAAACATTTTTTTTTTTTTAATTTTATGTCTGCCCCCTAAATTTCTCTTTAGCTGATTAAATTGTCACATTTTTACACTGAAATTTCTCCTTTCATGGCTTCAAATTTGTCATTTTTCATCATTAGATCAGTGATGTGTATCTGATTTATTCATGTTCGTGTGATTATGATTTAACCAACCTGATGAGGTGAGGATTCATAAACTCTGTCCGGACCGATCCCAGAATCTCCTTGTTGCTGTACTCCACCAGGCTCAGCTCGCCGGCGTTAAAAATCATGCACACCTGAAAACAAAAAAAATGCACGACCATTAAACAGAGCAGTGAATGCAACACGGTGACCTGACTCGATCTGATTGGAAACCCTGACGATAATACGTCCCGCCCACCGATAGCCGTAACCTGAATGCACCACAGGCCTGTCAATCAAAACAGACCAAAATACGGCTTTTTGAAGCTTCTTTTCTAATGAATGAGGGATTATTTTCAGATGGACCTCCAGAAAACGAATAAGAAGGAGTGACTTTAGCTAACAACACCGAGGAGACCATTATGGGAGAAGTTGAATGGGAGTGCTTGGAGCCGACCTCTAGTGGCACTCGGTGGTATTGCAGCTTAAGACACTTCTGCATCAGTCTGTGGTCTTACCAACCGAGCCCGATGTCCGACCTACTTTTTTTTAAATCACTCCTTGTACTTTTTTTTGGACCCAGTCATGCATGCGTGTACTTTTCACGCCTCGGCGAAGGCAAAACGTGACGCTGTCACGATATCCTCTAGAGGACCGATGGGCGTATTACACTCTCCGGTGGGATACCGGGCTGCATTTTTGATTTATTTAAAAACGTTTGCGTACTTACGGTTTCATTTTCAAAGAAGAATTTTTCGTTTCCCCCAGAACCGGGCCAAGGCACCTGAGAGAAAAGACGCTCAATGAACATTTTTGCGTCCCTGCAAATGACGCAATCAACCCAGAAACTCAGCAAAAACTTCCGCATTACCTCGCTTAATTTATTGGTCAGCAGGTCTCCCAACAGAAGAGTGTCGGAGGTGTGAGCCACCAGGTAGCGATCCTTCCCCATGATCTTGACCTCCTCTATCTCATAACCGTAGTAGGACTTCAGGACCACCCGAGTTCCCGTGGAAAGGTTCCTCACTATCACCTGCGAGAAGACACGCAAAGGACATTTTTATTGTTTTAAAGCAAAACAAATAAGACGATCTACGCCCAGCAAGCACACCCGTGAATTCAAAAACCCGCCTCGGCTTCGATCACGACGGGAAGAATTTTAAGAACTTCTTCCCGAAAGAAAAACGTTCGCTAATGAAAGTCTCGCCAGGAAGCCGCAATTACACCTCTACTCACCGTCTCATTAGACGGCGGAACGAATTCCTCGGTCGTAATCACTTCTAATTTCTATCAATCAATGACAATTCACGCTTTTTAATCAACTTGTAAATAATCAGTGAAATTCCTATCAGTTATATTTTCGGCATTACCGCTGATTAATTAGCAAATCAGAATACATAGCAGATAAACAAAATGGATGATTGTCTCCAGAGCTGTAATTGCTGCTGCCGTCCCTTTTTCTCTAATCAGGAGGCTGACACACCGGGCCGTCTCCTGCACTTCAATTCATTATATTTTAAACCACAGCTCTCGCACAATCAACCGGGCTGTTTTCACTTTCTCGTCTGCTGTTAATTGGCAATTGGTTATTGGGGCCCTCAGTTCTTTGCGTTGTTTTACCAGTTGGGATAACTTTCCATTTTTTTTATTTGTATTTTGTTCTTGCAGACCGACTGTTTGTACCTGACTCAGGCCAACGTAGGTGACCTCAAACTTGTTCTTATAGATGGCTCTTCGCAGGCAGCAATCGAACAGCTCCACGCCGCCGCACAGAGTTCCCTGTCGAGATATAAAAAAATAAAAAAATACACACTCATAAAACACCCATTTATGTTTTTACTGATTTGTTTTTCAGGAGCTTGTTTTTTTGTTTTTTTTTAAATCATCTGATGGTAACGGTGAAGACGTTGAAGTTGTATTGTAAAGATAAAGGATTTCAGTCATTGGAGTTAAAAATCGAGGTTACTAAAATGACAACAGCTCTCCGAAGAAATAAAAGCGCAAACTAAGAGCAGGTTGGCGTTAAAGTCACACTGTGGATTAAAACCATGGGATTTTTGGGGGTGGTTTTGTGTGTGTTGTGTTGAATATTTACAGCACAGAGGCGCGACCCGTCTTTCTTCCAGGCCAAGCAGGTGATGGTGTAGAGGTTGACGATCTCTTTGGGTTTGGCTTCGTCCCACCCGCCTCTCCTCGGAGCCCAGTTGAACACCCGCAACCTGGACAAAGATCGGGAGCGGAAAAAATAAACTACAATCATAAAACTGGCTTGAAAAGGGTCAAATACAGCGTTCTTATATCAGATTTAACTAATAAAATCCAGTGTCCAGTGCCCCTCCTGACAGAAACACAAGTCTAAGTCAGAACCTAGTATATGTCTGGACCCTGTGTGAAACTGTAGGGGCTTTTATTTTGAAAGGTCGAGAGAGCGCGAAACAGACTGACCGGTCGAAGCTGCCGAACACGACGGACTGTCCGCCGGGGCTGGCGGCGGCCACGCTGAACTCCCTCTCCGTCCGGTCCCGGGTGTAGTCGAAGGTCTGCAGGACGTGGCCCTCCCGGCCGTAGGCCACCACCTTCTTGTCGCAGCCGCCCACCATGACGCCGTTGGCGGCCCAGGCCAGGGCGTACGGCGGGCACGGGTGCGTCAACAGCTTACCCTGTGAGACGGTGTGTTTTACATTTAAAGTCTAATCGGCAATATTTCCGGTCAAATAGGAACACGGTTGATGGACATTATGTGGGCGTGGCCTACCTGAGACTCTCCCGAGCCTTCGTCGTCGAAGAAGTAACGGACGACCGTCCCGTCAGCGTGGCCGGAGAGGATTCCTTTACCGGATACGCTGACACAGAGCGGAGACTTTACAAATAACACTCACAGAAGAAATAAAACAGAAAACTGGCAAAATAGCGTAGTATTTTAAAGGTCCTGTTTTGCATGAATACAGATTTACCATTTGTTTGTTTTTTTATGACAAAGCAGGTTTAGATTTGCTGTATAAATACCGGGAAAGTGCCAAAATGCTCAATCCACTGAAAAAATGTACAGTTTGTATTCAGCAACCGTCCCGGTCAGACTTCCGTAAGTTTGTGATGTCACAAACTCGTGGCTCATGTCATATGTACCACTTTTCCAACCTTTTACGCAGAAGAAAAACACCGACCATTTATTCTTTTTTTAGGAAGTAGCGAACTAAAAGACCAAAGAAAGCCTGTGGTTGGTCTGGGGGTGTGTCACTCAGAAAATAGTCAGCCAATCAGAAGACAGGGTCGTTGATAACAACGCACCTTGAAGGCACAAAACAGGCTGTTATCGGTAGAGCTCCGGTAAAAACCTCCAGATAGATGTAAAGCTATACTACAAAATGATTTTTGGTACTTAAAACCACAAAAGTATCTTCTCATGGATGTCAAGACTGAAAATATAAACACTGGAAAAGAGTAAAATATGGGACCTTTAAGAAAAGGTCTTCCAGACAAGCAAAACTCTTTGTTTTAAGCATTTACTTGGAAGTCAGTGAGACGACCCAGGACTCTGTGGCGTAGATGGTTGAAGACTTATTCGTCTGAGTGTTGGCCAGTCGGACCTGTCAAAGAAGTCAGAAAACGTATTCATTAATATTCATAAATGTACTTTAAAGTCGCTCTCATGGCATTGATTGAACTCGTAATAACTCATTGTTGTTCGTCTGAATTACATATTTAATTCTTTTTTTTTAAAAGAAATAAATCCCGCTGTGCCTGAAGGTGTTTTCGATGAAACCTCACGTGTTTGTTTTTGTTCAGTAAGTTCAGATCTATGAACATTCAAACAGTCCCCGCCTCTATCTCCGCCCACCCCTCCACTGGTGCTCTATAATGTGGAAAGCTCCGCCCCCAAATTGACGGGATTGGTTAATCCGGTATGTGATGTATGAACCCCCCCGCCACCCGGCTGTCTGAATTTGTGTTTTAGAGTCTATCATTGGCCCACCGCAGTTCCAAAGTAGAAATGCTCAGCCATTGTGTTGATTGAAGTACATTATTATAGATAAATTCCCTTAAATCCTTCACCCCGGACCTTTAAGAGGTACATTTCTTGGAGTTAAAACATTTTTTTTATGTTAAAATGTTACTTGGAGAACAGCTACGAGTCTTTTAAAGCCCATTGTAGGACAAATATTTTTAAAAAATGATGTTTATTGACGACCTTTAAAACACCTCTGACAAGAAAATATGACCATCTGGAGCCAAAATGTCCATTAAAAGTAAAATAACAGAATTATTTGTCTTCGGGGAACGCTATTAAATTCCTCTCATGTCCTACTGACACCTCTACCGATAATATGAACACAGGTCTTACCTTGCCGTCAACTAATCCGTAAACGATGGCGTTCTCCGAAGGCCAAAGCAGGCGAGTCACGGCACTCTGGGGCATAAAATAACACCGTCAAGGCCAAAACGAGGCTTCAACTTATGGTGCTTTAAAAATGCAAAAGTGGGCAAAAAAAAGATGGGAAATTTTTCCCTTCGTACTAAGAGAAACAGACTTAGATAACTCAACCGGTAAACCCGTGATTACGAAAGCATTTTACGTTAACGAATTATGAAATGATGAAACCCGGGAAAAAAAAAAGACATTTTAGCATCTAAACATAAATGATGAGGTTTCAGCCTTTCTCGTTCACTTACCGTCTGAACGAACTTGTTGCAAATGGCTTTCTTGTCGCCCCTGGGAGAAAAGATTAAAAAGACGGAGTACAGTTTTGTTTTAAAGAAATCTGTTCGGATGCATCGCCAGGATGGTATTTAATGGCGGGGAGGTTTACCAGTCCTCTCCGATCCGGTAGACGAAGACGATGTTGTCCGACTGGCCGACGGCGATCTTGGTGGAGTCCGGTGAGAAGACCAGGTCGTTGACGGTGTAGCTCTGCTTTCCATACTGAGGAGGAACAAAAATGGACATTTGAATGTTATTCATTCACAAAAGGGACAAATCTGACACAGCAGATATTGAAAGGGTGCTTTAATAATATGTAGGCTTTTAAACAGGATTTCTCTCCACCAGCGTCCTCGTGTGTTTTTTGTTTTGTGATTTTAACTGTTTATTATGCATTTGATCCGCATCTCATTTCTTTTCTATATTTTCAAAAAGCTCCTTTATATCTGTATTTATGTGAAACGCTGCATGTGGTTCTCTTGAAGCACTTTGAGCCGCATTTCTAGTATGAAAATCAAGTTTCACTACTACTCTTCTTCTTATTAAATACATGTCGACAGCAACCTTCCCCAACGCCGGTGTTTACATCTGACCTTGGAGTCCAGGGGTTTGGTGGAGAACTTGTCCCTCCTCTCTCCTTGCTCGTCGTAGAGCAGCACCACTCGGTCAACGGTGCAGACGGCGAACTTGGAGTTGTTGGGAGCCCAGGCCAAGCAGGTCACTTTGGCAGCGCCCTCCTACGGAGGAATCACAGAAACACAGATTTACAGTCAGCGAATTTAAGAGAGGTGAATTTTCAGTGACATTTGAATGCGGTTTCCGAGCGAATCAATTCAAAAGTCAGAAGTTTAAACGTCCAGTTTTGAAGTTTATTGAACTTCAGTTTCGAGCTAAATATTTCAATTTCCAGTTTTGCCATTCAAATTAAAAAATTTTAAAGCAATCATTCACGTTTTTGAATTGAACTTTCAATACCAATGATTCAAATCCAGTTTCTGCTGACACACGTGTCTGCCTATAGTCGTGCGTTATAACGACTCCACGTTAGATTAAACCATTTTAACTGCTGTAAAAACATTTAAAAAGAAAGTAATTTATCTGCTAGAATCCGTGAATCATTTAAATACGTCACAAATATGTCCAATCAAACATAACGTGCTGCATTTGCTGGTAAGATAACTGTAATAAATCCGGTATTTAACACTCGTTAAAGGGACATTAGACCGATCAATTGAACGCCGAATTGACAACAGGAACTTCACTGTTTCTTTACAGCTGTCGAGTCACGTTGTAAGATTATTAACGGCGAAGTTTACGGTCACACTTTTGAAACGGATCTGGCTCTCCGTAGCATCTGCTAAGCTAACGTGTCCCTGAACGCACCTGGGGCGTTAGAAGTGTCTTGAG
The DNA here is from genome assembly GCF_029030835.1 of Brachyistius frenatus. Taxonomy (NCBI): domain Eukaryota; kingdom Metazoa; phylum Chordata; class Actinopteri; family Embiotocidae; genus Brachyistius; species Brachyistius frenatus. Next base: position 50,067 of record NW_027210995.1, on the reverse strand, counting down.
ATGCTTCAGCTGCATTTTTCAGACGTGTTTCAGGGAGGCGGAGGTGGTGGAGGTGGAGGTGGTGGTGTTATCGGCTCCGGGATGATCTTCAGATTTTGGTCATTTTGCGGAGAGCAGATCCGAAGCTAAAGCAGCTAGCAGGGGGACGACATCTTCGTAGTAAACATAACTGTGATCTCCTTAGTTACCGGCCTGGGCGGGGCTTCGGTGGTGCGTTTAGGACTGTGGGAAATATCAGTGTCTCTTGAGTAGTTCGTCTGATAGGTTGTTTTTTTTCTTCATTTCGACAAATGCGTCTCAGTAAAGAATAAAGAAACAAAAACAAGTGAAGAGCAGTGGAACTATTTCCTGTAACGTTAGTACTCGTGAGTACAACTGGGCAGCCCATATGTCTTCGTATTATCCTCAAAGGTTTCATTTCCGTGCCTTCCGTCCGTGTAATGATCTCCAGAAATGTTCAAATGTGCGTGTTTTGCGTTTCAGACATGTCTACAGCCAACAAAAGAACATTTTTATTTAAAAGAAAAACAAAAAAAGAAGAGCGTTTCACTAAACGTTGTGACGGATATGAAAAGATGTGGAGATGCCGGGGATTGAACCCGGGGCCTCATACATGCAAAGCATGCGCTCTACCACTGAGCTACATCCCCTACCTGCTTCAGTGGCGGAGCAGCAGTTTATTTAATCCTACAAAACCCATATTAATCTATTGAAGGTCATGTTTATTTACTCTGTTATTTACCCACAACAACAACTTTCCATCGCAGTGGGTGATGGGTCACACAAAATTAAGGTAAAAATTAAACTTTGTTAATAACTTTTTGATGATTCAGGTTGGACACGTTGTGCTTTAAAACCATAGAAAAAAACAACAACAACACACAAACGTTTGTAAAAATCCAGGAATGGAGGAAGTTTGTTTGGCTAGATGGAGGGGGGGGGGGGGGGCTGCATTAAAACTCACCTATTTGCAGAAAGTCTTCCTGCTGCTGAAAAGTTTCTGCTGGGGGTACTCCCCACCCCACACCCCCACCACCCCCCATGTAGGCGTGGTGACGCAGGGTCACGTTAAAACGTGTTAAGTGGCCCATATCGTACCGGAAACAAGCGATTCCACCTTCAAAATTAAAGCCTCACATAAACTTGTAACAGCTACAGATTTCTGCACTCTTTGTTGCATTTGCATTATAATTCATGTTGTTATTGTGCTCTGTTTTCTGTTATCTTTTTTTTTTTTTTTAATGTCCATTTCATTTTCATGCTCGCTTCTTGTTTTAAATCACAGTTTTTTTTATGTTTTAATGACTGTTTTTAATGTTTTAATGTCTTTAAATGTGTTTTTGGCGCATGTTTTGATGCTTCTAATCAAATTGTAATCGTTTCCGTTTGAAAACGCGCTGGGCAGAATTTTATTTTGAAAGGTCCTCACCGGAAACGCGTGCCGCGTCGCAGATGCGTCAAACTTCACCTGTCCTCGCGCCAGACCGACTTGCACGCTGCTGGCGGCGCGTGTGGACCGTTTCTCAACCCGTCGTCCTGTCCCGATTAATCGGTAAACTATCCCCAACTACGCGCTTTTTTTTGTTTGTTTGTTTTGTTTTGGTTCAATCGTTCCCCCCGTTTGTTTTTTGTTGTTGTTGTTGTTGTTGTTTTTTCTACACCGGACGCGGACAGGTTTGTGTTCGGCGGTTTCAAATCCGGTGTCCGTCATCGCGGTGGGAGGGACGGGGGTGGGTGCCGGCGGTGTTTCGGTCGTCCAGGTGTTACAGCTCCTGCTTCCTCGCGCGGCGCGAGTTTTCACGTGGACACCGGGGGAGGCTCGTCTCGTGAGCGGTAGTCGTTAGCATCAGCTAATCTTAAACCCAACAACAACAACAACAAAATAATAAAATGGCAAAGATGGCAACCTTGATGCTGGAGGACGGGACGACGTTCAAAGGCCGCCTTTTTGGTGCGAGCGCGTCGGTGTCGGGAGAAGTTGGTAAGTCCTTTCTTCTTCTTCTGAAAGATGTTTTAACTTCACTCCAGTTTGCTGTCTGAACTTTAACCTCGTGTGTATTTCTCTTTGACTGTCGCGTGCCACGAGGGTCACGGATCCAGAGGTGTAATGCGCCAAACCCCCCCCCCCCCCCCGACAAGATACCTGACACCCCCCCCCCCCGCCTCCGCCCCTGTAACCAAACTCCATTCAAAAATCACTCAATTCAACGCTGTCGCACGTAACGTCGTCAATCGGGCACAAAATAGCAGCACGTGTTGGTTTCCGTCCTCTTTTAAATGCCCCTCGCGGGTCATCCGTGACGTTTTAACAGCAAGTGTCCGTCTCCGGGTTGATGTTTTGGGGCAGACTTGATGCTCTGAAAGTTGGAACTATCTCATGTAATGCGTGGAACTCAACGTAGGACACGCCGAGTTGGAGATGAGGGGACACCGGTTTTGTCAATGCATAAACTTTCCTGTTTGCAGCACGTGGTTGTGAGTAAATGAGCGAGTCAGCGTTGAAGTGGCGGGATTTTAAACGAAGACTGGTGGAGTCAGGTTTATATGACGTTGGATGACATAATCCAGCTCCAGGGTTTTAATAATACAGAGCTGAATAAACAGCTTGTGTAAACTGACATCTTTTACAGTACATGCGGAGTTGTAGGTTTCTTACAGTGTAGTTTTCCAGCCTCTGGTTTTTTTTTGTTTTTTGTGGCAGCGGCTGAATGTGACAGATTTTGCGTGTGCGCTCAGTGTTTCAGACGGGCATGGTCGGGTACCCCGAGGCCCTCACCGACCCGTCCTACCACTGCCAGCTGCTGACCCTCACCTACCCTCTGGTCGGCAACTACGGCGTGCCGAAGGATGAAGACGGAGAGTTCGGACTGAGCAAGGTGAGCGAGTTGTTTTAAAGTTGGGGGTCCAACTGTAAAAAGCGAGGTTTTATTTGAGTCTCGGCAGGTGACGAAGCAAAGATTGGCTTAAACGCGATGTGTTTTCTTACCAGTGGTTCGAGTCGTCCAAGATCCACGCCGCGGCCCTGATCATCGGGGAGCTGTCGGACAGTCCCAGTCACTGGAGCTCGGTCAAGTCCCTGGACCAGTGGCTCAAAGAGCAGGGCGTTCCTGGGTTACAAGGTCTCACAAAAACTCATTCAAAACTGGTTTTTGATGACGCTGCGTGAGCTTATTCGATTTTAAACGATACGAGTGGTTTTTTTTTCCCCCCGTTGTCCTCCAAGGGATCGACACCCGCCTGCTGACCAAAAAGATCCGAGAGAAGGGCACCATGTTGGGGAAGCTGGTTGTGGACGGGACTCCCGAGGACGGCGTTGCCTTCGACGACCCGGACCAGAGGAACCTGGTCCAGGAGGTCTCCATGAAGGTATAACCCCGAAGCCAGACTTGTGTTACTGTCTGTAGTAGAAGGGATTATTTATTACCAATTTAAATTTGCTAACAATTCTTCTCTGCAGGTTGTCCGTCCGTCTCACTTCATTTTTCTCTCACGGCGTTTTCTTGGCTCAAAATGGAGAAAAAGATCTTTTTAGTTTATGACCAGAATAAAACTCAGGTTCAGTGTTCCTACAGAAGAATACTTGTACACAAAGTTGTATGAGAAACTGAAGCTCATTGTTTTGAAGCATCGAAGTTATTGTTTTGTTTTGCCCAATTCTGCCCGCCTGTTGAGAATCGCATGCGCCTCGCCGGACAGCGCCAGCCGAAGGAGTAACTAACAGACATTTATTACAAAAAACAAAACCAATACAATATTCTTTGTCAGCTGATGATAAAAGGATCCAAAGTCTACGTTTTTGAATATTTATCTGGAAATCGTCAAGACATGCCCGGTTATTTTTATTTATTTTTTTTTCTATTTTTTTCATCGTCTCCAGGAGCCGAGAGTTTTCAACCCCAGCGGCAGCCTGCGAATCACAGTGGTGGACTGCGGCGTCAAGTACAACCAGATCCGCTGCCTGGCTCAGAGGGGAGCCCGTGTCACCGTCGTGCCCTGGGACCACCCGTTGGACACCGCCGGTCGGTAACACGCTCTCTTCCTGGCACTTATTGACCTAATTCAGACTTTCAGGCAGTTTACATGCCCAAAGAAATGATTGTGCCACGTTTTCTAACACGCTATGACTTCTATGAGCCGACTCGCAGCCTTAGATCCTCCGGTGGGGTCCTTCTGGCCGTTCCAAAGTCGAGGCTTAAATCAAAGGGTGACCGTGCTTTTGCCATTAGGACCCCTCGACTTTGGAACGACCTACCTGAGGAGATAAGGCCTGCAGAATCATTGATTTCTTTTAAATCACTTCTTAAAACACATTTTTATAGAATTGCTTTTAAGTGATGTCGTCCTTTTATGCAGTTCTTTTGTTCCCCTGTTTTTGTTTGTTTATTTTAATCATTTATTTATTTGTTTGTTTTCTATTCCATTTGCTCGTTTTGGTTATTTGTTTGGTTTTCTTGTATTCATTACCTTCATGGTTCGGTCTTTTTTGCCTCCTGTTTTCTTAAATGTTTACCGGTACTGACATTATGTATGACTATGCTTTGATTCTCTGCAGAGCACTTTGTAAACTCTGTTTTTAAAGGTGCTATATACATAAAATTATTATTGTTATTATTATTATTGTTGACTTCGTTAGATTTTCTGAATCTCATAAAGTTCAAATCAAACCCGTCTTATTGTGCGTACGCAACCACATCGGTTGATTGGCGGGAAACTGGCACGCTGTTGTTATCGGAGAACCGAGGTTACCTCTGTAACCTAAAGTTTTTGCCGTTTATGGACTACTTTTATCATTTAGGGTTGGGTTTTTTTTTTGTTTATTTTTTTTAATTGTCTTTCTTCCAGATTTTGACGGTTTGTTCATCAGTAACGGTCCCGGGGATCCTCGGCTCTGCGAGGCCACCATCGGCAGCGTGAGGAAGGTGGTCTGCGTGGACCGCCCGAAGCCGGTGTTCGGTATCTGCCTCGGACACCAGCTGCTGTCTCTGGTCATCGGAGCGAAGACCTACAAGATGAAGTCAGTACCTCCAAACTGAACTGTTGGAAGTCGGGCTCATTTATTTACATGCAAACAACATGAATTAGATCAGATTACACCAAAAGATAATCTGATTAAACAAAAAAAGTTTTATATATATATATAAACTTTATATATATATATATATATATATATATATGCTTGGTCAAATTTTTATATTTTTAAATTTTTATATGATTGTCAATAACTTTCCAAACAATTACAGTTTGCTCAAATTCTTCAATGTCAATGAACCAGAATTCTTTCAAACTGTTAAAAACACCTTTTTAAAGGAGCAGACAGTCAAATTTGGACTCGTGTCTGAAGCTCGGTCGGCCTCTTGCCAAGCTTTACAGAAGACTTTTTCGAAACGGGATAAAGACAGAAATGTTGCCCCCGGTGACCTGAACCAGAGAAGCCCTTCACCCCTTCCCCCCCACACCCCCCTTCGGCGCTAACTGCAAAACACTCTCACACTCGGCCACTTTTCTCTGGGAGAGCAGTGATGTGAAATGCGGGGGTTTTTCTGCTGTTCCCAGCCGTCTGGCCTCTCCCTGCATTAGCAAGCGGAGTGGCGGATGGACCGGCGTTGTTATGAAAATGGGGGCTGAATAAACAACTCTGCACTTCCAACGCTCAGAGCTCCTCCACCACATCTGTGGCGGGGGGAGGGGGGGGGGAGGGGGGAGTCTGCCGGTGGCAGCGGTATCAGGCTCCGTGTGAAGGTCGCGGTGGGCAGCAGCTCTTTCCCAGTGCCCGGCTGGAATGTTGTTGGCATCTCGACAGATAAAATACTGATATTCACTCCAAAAAAAAAAGAGTAAAACTTGTTTTCTTTGTTACCTCGACAGAAAATGCGAAGCCCCTTCTGAATGTAGCTGCGTTATATTTACACTTGGATTTAAATTTAGTGGTTGGTGAACGCTTTGACACACCTCGTTATGCATGTTGTCATTATGTGACCTATTAGTCCTTCAAATTAAAAGTATTTTTGGGGAATTTGATTTGTGGGAAATTCCTCGTTTCAGCCGTTTTTCCTGGTTGAATTCGGTGAACTAAAAGCTTCCGGTGGAGATGTCTTTTAAAAACGTATTAGTTGTGTTGTTCATATTTTGTGATGTAAACTTCACTGCCAATTTAATAATTAGAAAATAACTATTATAAAAAAAATCATATAGAGAAGAATTTTATCTTTTTTTTTTTTTTTTTGCATTTTGTTCTATTGTAGTCAATTTTGTGGGTTTTCGTTTTACATTTCTCACAGTCGCTCCTTTCAAGACAAATAGTTTCCATTAAAACCCCAAACAAAACAAATATTGCAGCTTCTATCATTAATAAAATCTAGTATTCTTTGAAGTTTATCAGAAACGAATATTTTTTTCCCCCCCCGGTTGTAATATAAATCCAACTGATCGGAGAACAGTGACGTCGCACCTGTTCACAGGAAGCGTTCCAAAGTTGTTGTTGTTGTTGTTGTTGTTGTTTTTAAGGAGAATTTCGTCTTCCATTCTCTCGTTTCTCAGGTACGGTAACCGCGGCCACAACCAGCCGTGCATCCACAGCGGAACCGACCGCTGCTTCATCACCAGTCAGAACCACGGTTTCGCCGTGGACCCCGACACGCTGCCCAAAGACTGGGAGGTGCTCTTCACCAACGCCAACGACCACACCAACGAGGGCATCGTGCACCGCACCAAACCCCTGTTCAGGTAACACGGGGGCTCCGTCGGAGCCTGAATCCAGCCGGTTGTTTTGTGTAAATAGTTTGTCATTTAAATCCTCTTGTGACCCGTTTCGTGCAGCGTTCAGTTCCACCCGGAGCACATGGCCGGTCCCACGGATCTGGTCGGCCTGTTCGATGTTTTCCTCGACACCGTGAAAGACCACAAAGAGGGCAAAGCTGCGACATCGGGTAACTACGGCCCCGGCGGTTTTTAACTGTACAGTCCAGTTTCATCTACCTGCACGAAATCCGGTGGACACGTGTATCATACAAAAAAAAAAAAAGTCTCTCATTCGTAATTTAAGCTTTATTAGTTCAAATATGCATTTAATTGTAACGAGACAACGGTCGTTACCGTAATGAAAACCGCTTGTTTTGTGATGATCTTTCATTCTTCCAGTGAAGCAGCGTCTGTTGGACCACCTCACCTTCACCGGGCCCTCGAAGACTGAGGAGGTTTTCCAACCCAGGAAAGTCCTCATCCTGGGCTCCGGAGGTCTGTCCATCGGCCAGGCCGGAGAGTTCGACTACTCCGGCTCGCAGGTCTGTCGAAGAGGTTTAATCTGGTTTAATCTCAGGATCCCGCATTTTTCCTCAGTCTTTTTAGCCGGGACTTAAATTTGGCTGAGTAAAAACTTGAAAACAACCTGCGATAAACGTGCAACTGCGGCTAAAATCCCAATGAATACTGGTTTAAAACTGGCTGCTGGTTGCCGCTTGGTTACGACCCGCCAGTTGAGAACCGCTCTTTCTGGGTACTTTTAGTATTTTAATGTCGATCACAGTTTTTATTCTCTCTTTAATTCCATTGTATTTTTTTTTTTTTTTTTTCCAGGCTATCAAGGCTCTGAAGGAAGAGAACATCCAGACGGTGTTGATCAACCCCAACATCGCCACGGTGCAGACCTCCAAAGGTCTCGCCGACAAAGTCTACTTCCTGCCGATCACGGCGGAGTACGTCACCGAGGTGTGGACTCTCTCTCTTTCTTCTGTAACCGACACAACGGTTTGCGGTAGGTGGAAAAATACCTCTCAGATCCTGAACCTGGTCGTCGCCCGCAGGTGATCAAAAACGAGCGTCCGGACGGCGTCCTGCTGACGTTCGGCGGTCAGACGGCTCTGAACTGCGGCGTGGAGCTCACCAAGCTGGGCGTCCTGGAGAGGTACAACGTGAAGGTCCTGGGAACGCCGGTCGCCTCCATCGAGATGACGGAAGACCGGAAGATCTTCGTGGAGAAAATGGAGGAGATCAACGAGCACGTCGCTCCCAGCGAGGCGGCGCTGTCGGTGGAGCAGGTGAGGGGAAGGCGGACCGTCCCTCCGAGCTTCGTCTCCAAGGTTTCGACGGATTCAAACTTCTTTTTTTTTTTTTCCGATTCCGTCGTAGGCGGTGGCGGCCGCGGAGCGTCTCGGCTACCCAGTCCTGGTGCGCTCGGCGTTCGCCCTCGGCGGTCTGGGCTCCGGCTTCGCCAACAACCGAGAGGAGCTGACCTCTCTGGTGACGTCGGCCTTCGCCCACACCTCCCAGGTGCTGGTGGACAAGTCCCTGAAGGGCTGGAAGGAGATCGAGTACGAGGTGGTGCGGGACGCCTACGACAACTGCATCACCGTGAGTGCCGAGACGCCGGAGGTCAAATCCGATGCAACCGGAGAGCGATTGCACACTTCAGCGACGCGACTTTTAACGGTTACGTTTCGGGGGTTCTTCTCGGTTTCCAGGTGTGTAACATGGAGAACATCGACCCGCTCGGCATCCACACCGGGGAGTCCATCGTGGTGGCGCCGAGTCAGACGCTCAACGACCACGAGTACAACATGCTGAGGAACACGGCCATCAAAGTCATCAGGCACCTCGGCATCGTGGGGGAGTGCAACATCCAGTACGCCCTCAACCCCGAATCCGAGCAGGTACGCGCGAAGACCAACGAGGGTTAGGAAAAGGTCGGAGAGCGACGAATCTGTCGTTGACAAATATTTGGAGAACCCTGGCGCCATGGTTCAAGTGGTTTGCAGCGAATGTTTTTCCGTCTCAATAGTGCTTGCTGTTGACCGCTAATTTGGCGACAATACATCTACAACCAAATAGTAACAACCAGCTTAAAAATAGCTAATGGAGCTAATTTCGCTAAAACAATGAGCTTAACTCAAGTGAACAAACGGCTAACGGAGATAATTTTGCTACAACTAACAACTGTAACAAGCAGCTAATGTTGCTAAAAAAAACAAAACATCAAAACTCAACAAAGAGTTAACAATGCTAATTACCTGTTAACAAAGAGATAAATTTACCCCAAAAAAACCAGCTGAAGTCAAGTTAACAGCTAACAACCCTCAGAAGGTCCCGGTAGAACTCGGTGTTGACGATCCGACTCCGGAGGACGAATTCACAAAGAAAAAAAGCCACCTGGTGTCTCCTGACCCGACGCGCCTTCTTAACGTGGAGGCTGGTTGTTTTTAGTTTTGTTTTTACAAAAATTAAGGTTCAAACACACAAATTCATAGAAAAACCCACGCTGCCCGGTCTAACTTTGTGTTTCTAACGTTTCGTAGTACTACATCATCGAGGTGAACGCCCGGCTGTCCCGCAGCTCCGCTCTCGCCAGCAAAGCGACCGGTTACCCTCTGGCCTACGTCGCGGCGAAACTCGGCCTCGGGATCCCGCTGCCGCTCCTCAAGTACGTCTCGGTTTTGAGGATAAGCAGATTTTAGACACAAGTAAATCATTTGAAAATGTGTTTTTTTGGTTTTTTTTCATCACAACTTCTGGAAAATTCGAATATAAAACCAATTTGAGTATTTTTGGGGGTTTTGGAAAAGTTAGCGATAAGATAATGTTCAACAACAAGGCGTCTGATTTGGTTTTGGCTTATTTTGAAAAAGAGTTAATAGTTTTGTTTTGGCAACAGTACTGAACTTTTTTTTTTTTTTTAATTATAGCAAACCTGATTGAGACCCTGATTATTGACTTAATCCTCTTTTTCATTTTCCTGCTTTTTTTTGTTGCTGTTTATTTTTTTGATATATTTTTTTCCCTTTAGATTTTCAACTGTCTGATTTTTTTTTTAAAATTGGGGGATTCCAGTTCTGAATTCTGAGTATTTATTTTACATCTGTATGTATATATATATATATATATATATTTTTTTTTTTTTTTTTTTTTTTTCTAGAAACTCTGTCACCAACTCGACGACGGCAAACTTCGAGCCCAGTTTGGACTACTGTGTGGTGAAGGTGCCCCGCTGGGATCTGAGCAAGTTCCTGCGGGTTTCCACCCAGATCGGCAGCTCCATGAAGAGCGTCGGTAAGAAACCACGGCTTGAACTGATCTTTTTAAAAGGAAAAAAAATCGGTAGTATTTTTTTTCACGTTTCAACGTGATATTTCGTCCGATATCGGTCTGAAAACTCGATCTTTCGGCATTTCTTTTGGAGTCGTGGTTCTTCGGCTACGCAGTTAATTTCTCCAACGGGTTCCCAGTAGAAGTTGACGTTACCAACATTTCATTTTTTTTTTTTTATCTCTACAGGGGAGGTGATGGCGATCGGCCGCAGCTTCGAGGAGGCCTTTCAGAAAGCTCTGAGGATGGTGGACGAGAACTGCGTCGGCTTCGACCACACCATCAAGCCCGCCTCGGAAAAGGTACCAAAAAAAAAGCAAAAAGGGCATTTCGATGTACGTTTTATCTGAAAGGAAACTGGCATCCATCGAAGTTCTTGAAGGCTTTTTATTTATTTTTCAACCGTAGGGAAGTCAAAAGTCTTCGAAACCTTTCGCGAAGACGCTATTTCTTGACTTGTTGAGCTTTTTTTTTTTTTTTTTTTTTTTTTTTTTTACAACCTTTTATTTGTTTTAACCTCTGAAGGAACCTGTTGATCAAATTTGTTTCGTCAAAAAACATTTTGTTAGGATTGTAAACCCGATCAGATTCACAGTCTATTTCAGAAACTACAGATTAAGACTTTACTTTAAAGCAAATTTACACCCGTCAAGTCTCAGATCTTCATCCACCTAAATTTCTCCCCTGCAGAGGCCAATGGGGTAACAAATTATGGGATGGCCTCTCCCATCTGACAAAAAGCTGTTTCTCTATTAAATGCTTGAAAACGTGCTTAAAAAAAAACCCATTTAACTTCTGTTTTGTAACTGCAACATACAAATATACACACTCGTCCATCGCCATATCTTTTTGCTTTCATATTGACATTGTTGTGATTGTTGTTACTAATATTCTGTTGTTATTTGTTTCCATTATTTTTATGTAGCGATGTCGCTTCCCTGCACTGCATCATTTTAATTTATTTAAATCTTTTATGTTTTTGATTAGTGCAAATCAAAATCAAATTACCACGACCAGATTGCTCATAATTGACAAAAACAAAGAAGCACCACGGTAGATATTCATCGGATTCTATTTAATTTTTTTCGCCCACCAGGAGCTGCAGACTCCGACGGACAAGCGCATCTTCGTGCTGGCGGCGGCGCTGCGGGCCGGCTACACGGTGGACCAGCTGTACGAGCTCACCAAGATCGACCGCTGGTTCCTGCACAAGATGAAGAACATCGCCGACCACGAGCGGCTGCTGGAGACGTACAACCAGGTGGGAGAAGACGACGAGGGACGACGCAATTTTTTTTTTTTTTCCTTCTTCTTCTTCTTCTTCTTCTGACCGCCATTTCTTTCTGTCCGTGCAGGATGAGAGCGCCATGCCTCCGGAGGTGATGAGGAAGGCCAAGCAGCTCGGCTTCTCGGACAAGCAGATCGCTCAGGCCGTACAGAGGTGGGCGGGGCCAAAGTCAAAAATATTTTTTTTGCCTGAAGTTTTGCTTTTTATTCTTAATTCTGTAAAAAAAAAAATGTTCCGCAGCACCGAGCTGGCCGTCCGGAAGCTGCGTCACGATTGGTCCATCCTGCCGGTGGTGAAGCAGATCGACACGGTGGCGGCCGAGTGGCCCGCCCACACCAACTACCTGTACCTGACGTACCACGGCGCCGAGGACGACCTGAGCTTCGGCGAGCAGCACGTCATGGTGATCGGCTCGGGCGTCTACCGCATCGGCAGCAGCGTGGAGTTCGACTGGTGCGCCGTCGGCTGCATCACGCAGCTCAGGAAGGTGAGGCGGTGACACCGCGCAGAAAAAGATTTACCTACAATGGAAGCGAAGCTACTTTTAACATTTTAAATATTTAAATAACGGGGAGGAAATGTTTTTAACTTTCCCTTCTATCATCGAATGACGTTAAACCGTTTGTGGGCGGAGCCAATAAACCGAACGTTCCCTAAACGAGTCGTGTTTTTTGTTTTGTTTGTTTGTTTTTTACAGATGGGTTACAAGACCATCATGGTGAACTACAACCCCGAGACGGTCAGCACCGACTACGACATGTGCGACCGCCTCTACTTCGACGAGATCTCCTTCGAGGTTTGACTTTTTTCCTTTTTCTAACTATAACCTCTCGTCGCGCAAAGCGTTAACTTGACACCCCAACCCCTCACCCCCACCCCCCTCAAGGTGGTGATGGACATCTACGAGCGGGAGAACCCGGAGGGCGTGATCCTGTCCATGGGCGGCCAGCTGCCCAACAACATCGCCATGTCGCTGCACCGCCAGCTGTGCCGCATCCTGGGCACGTCGCCCGATTTCATCGACTGCGCCGAGAACCGCTTCAAGTTCTCCCGCATGCTCGACACCATCGGCATCAGCCAGCCGCAGTGGAGGGAGCTCTCCGAGATCGAGGTGACCGATTTTAGGCATTTAAATTGAAAGAACGTGGAGGGTGTCGAGATTATTCAAAGTCGCCGTCATGTTTCCTTTTTCCTTTTTTGTTTTCCTCGCAGTCGGCCGTGAAGTTCTGCGAAACGGTCGGGTACCCCTGCCTGGTGCGTCCCTCCTACGTCCTCAGCGGCGCCGCCATGAACGTCGCCTACGGCGACAGCGACCTGGAGAAGTACCTGAGCAGCGCCGTGGCCGTGTCCAAGGAACACCCCGTGGTCATCTCCAAGTTCATCCAGGAGGCAAAGGTCAGGGAAATGAAGGAAACGTTCACCCACGAGAGGTAACGCGTCAAAGTTCGAAAATTTGAAAGTGCTTAAAACCGCGCCGTCTCTCGCAGGAGATCGACGTGGACGCGGTGGCGTGCGACGGCGCGGTGATCGCCATCGCCGTGTCGGAACACGTGGAGAACGCCGGCGTGCACTCGGGCGACGCCACGCTGGTGACGCCACCGCAGGACCTCAATCAGAAAACCATCGAGAGGATCCAGAGGATCGTCCACGCCATCGGACAGGAGCTGCAGGTCACCGGGCCGTTCAACCTGCAGCTGATCGCTAAGGTGAGAACCCATCAGGGGAGGGGGGGAGGGGGGGTCTGGTTAACACCAGGCTATACATTTATCGTTAACCCGTGTTCGTATACCTTTTTTTTTTTGTAATGGATTTTGAGATTTCTTCTTTCTTTCTGTCGTCACATTTGAGAACAATGATTTTCCACTTATTTATTTATTTTTATTTTTTTTTAATTCTTCCAGGACGACCAGCTGAAGGTGATCGAGTGCAACGTCCGCGTTTCCCGCTCGTTCCCCTTCGTATCCAAGACGCTGGGAGTGGACCTCGTCGCCCTGGCGACGCAGGTCATCATGGGGGAGGAGGTGGAGCCCGTGGGCCTGATGAGAGGGAAAGGCATCGTCGGAGTCAAAGTGAGTTTTGGGGACCTTCTTCTTCTTCCTCTTCCTCTTCTTCTTCTTCCTCCTCTTCGTCCTTCTTCTTCCTTCTTCTTCTTCTTCCTTCTTCTTCTTCTTCTTCTAACCCCCACACACCAGTGGAATCACCAAAGTAACGCTGACTGTGTGTCGTCCGTCCTCCAGGTCCCTCAGTTCTCGTTCTCGCGGCTGGCCGGCGCCGACGTGGTGCTCGGCGTGGAGATGACCAGCACCGGCGAGGTGGCGTGCTTCGGGGAGAACCGGTACGAGGCGTACCTCAAGGCCATGCTGTCCACAGGCTTCAAGATCCCCAAGAAGAACATCCTGCTGTCCATCGGCAGCTACAAGGTACGAAAAAAAAAAATCTCATAACGCTCGGTGAACGGGGCTGCCGCTGTTTATTTGCACCCATATGTTTCCATGGCAACAATTACTCCTCCTGATGTTCGTAAATAGGCAGTACAGTCAATAAATGCTCGTATTTTAACGCTACATACAGTATCAAAACTTAAATATACGACACACAAATAAATGGAATAATCGATGGTAAAATATACAGCATAATGTTAACTGTTTGTTTCTATCCACGTTACCGTGGCAACAGGTATTCTTCCCGAGGGTTCATGTTGCGCAGTACAATCAATAAATGCTCACATTTTAACACTGCATACGATTAAATACTTCTGTCAAAACCAAACATATGGCATACAAAATATAACAGAATAATTATGATGAATATGAATTCATATGAACATTTACAAAGAATCATCTTCTCTTGAAAATAACTAACATTAAAGCCCATCTTTCTAACCAGAGTTTTACAATATAAATAATATTCTGTATATTTTTCATTTTTCATTAGAAAATAAAGTAATCAATGTGTTCGAAAAGAAATTTAAACTATTAGTTATCTCAAAATGAATATATATTGTAGGAAATATTCAGTTACCGTTTAATGTGCCACCATATAAAACTGAGGCCGGAACTGAAGCATTTAAAAATTGTCGTCAACCAGCGTTGTTGTGTTTTTTTTTTTTTTTTAGTGAAGGTGATTTTTATTGATTAGTTTGCCTCGATTTTTATTTTTTATTTTTGTGTGTTCGTTAGAACAAGAGCGAGCTGCTGCCCACGGTTCAGGCTCTGGAGTCTCTGGGATACGACCTGTACGCCAGCCTGGGGACGGCCGACTTCTACACCGAACATGGAGTCAAGGTACGTCTCCTCGAGTCATGTGTTGTTTTAAAAAAAAAAGAAGAAACTCCATATAATGATAGAGTTGGAATAAAGGCAACAAAAAAAAATCCCTCAACCAAAATTTGGCTCTTTTTTTTTTTTTTTTCAAAACTTGACAATTTAAACCGGTTTAGAAAACGTCTCCTCTCAAGTTTAAAAAAGAAACACTAGAATTAAAAATTCCCATCTTTTTGCAAATAAAGAAAATAAAAATGTTAAGCCAATTTTTTTTAATCATCAAAATCATGCAAATTAAAAGAAAAAAGTGGGTGCAGTACCGCATTTTAGAGGAGGGGGTGCTGTTGTGCCACAAAGTTATTTTTTTGCAATGAGATATTATTCTTGTAACTCAATCATTTTGCCTCATTCGCATAAAAACACTGGCGTAATCGGAGATGAGTTCATTTTAATATTTATTGGTTACTGTTTTTTTTCTACAATGCCGGGTTTTTTTGTTGGTTTTTATGTTTGTTGTAAAATTATAACTAGTTTTTGAACATCCAGTCATACGTGTAAATGTAAAAATCCTGATTCAATCATGTTTTTTTTTGTTTTTTTTAAAGACTGCGTGAATTCACCTGTAAATCCGATCATTTTATTGCGGTGATATTTATCTATCGTTTAAGTGTTTTTAATGGTAACCATGACGACGCGCGACTCCCTAAAACGCCCGTCTCCAGGTGACGGCGGTGGACTGGCCGTTCGAGGAGGACGACAGCGACTGTCCCACCAAGGAGAAGCAGCGCAGCATCATGAACTACCTGGAGGAGAACCACTTCGACCTGGTCATCAACCTCTCTATGAGGAACAGCGGCGGCCGGCGGCTCTCCTCCTTCGTCACCAAGGGCTACCGGACCCGCCGCATGGCCATCGACTACTCCGTCCCGCTCATCATCGACATCAAGTGCACCAAGCTCTTCGTTCAGGTGAGAGCCGTCTTCCCTTTGGGGGGTTGGTGAAGTGTTTCCCCTTCGGTTTCAAGACTGCTGAAGCAGCGTTTTTTTTGTTGTTGTTGTTTTTTTAGGCTCTCCGTCAGATCGGACGGACGCCGCCGGTGAAAACTCACGTCGACAGCATGACGTCGCAGACCCTCGTCCGCCTGCCCGGTGAGTCGGCAGCTCAGAGGGGAGATGGGAGTTTTTGTTGTTCACTGTTTTAAATTTTTTTTTTTTTTTTTCGATTGAATCTCAGGCCTGATCGACGTCCACGTTCACCTCCGGGAGCCCGGCGCCACCCACAAGGAGGACTTCTGCTCCGGCACGGCGGCCGCTCTGGCCGGAGGAGTCACCCTGGTGTGTGCGATGCCCAACACGTCGCCCGCCATCACCGACGCCGGCACTCTGGCTCTGGTCCAGAAGGTAAAAAAAACAAAAACACGCCGACGTCCTTACCTGTTGCTTTTGTTTGTGTCTGGAAGTTTAAAACTGTAATCTGTAGATGCGGAAGTGCCTTTAAGCTACAATACCACCAAGTGCCACTAGAGGTCGGCTCCATAGACTCCCATTCAACTAGTTTGGGAAAATTCGTTGTTTATAAGAAAATAAGTTATTATTAGTTTTCTAGAGTTCCATCTGAAAATACTCCGTCATTAATTAGATAATAAAGAAGAAAGTCACTTTAATTAATGCGACATAAACCCTGCTCTGTTCCTCAGCTGGCCAAAGCGGGCTGCCGCTGCGACTACGCCCTCTACGTGGGCGCCGCGTCGGACAACGCCGCCGCCCTGCCGGCCATCGCCGGCCAGACCGCCGGCCTGAAGATGTACCTGAACGACACGTACTCCACCCTCAAGATGGACAACGTCTCTCTGTGGATGGAGGTGGGCCAGAGTCACCCGGGAGATTTCTTCAGCTGAAGTTTACCTGAAGTTGAAGCTATTTAACATTCATAGTCATTAACATGCAGTTTTCTCCTTTTGTTTCCCCTCAAGTCGCTTTTTCATCCTGTCTGACGAGCTTTGATTGTTTCCTTTCTAACTGATTTATTATATATTTTTAAATACCGAATTGTTTTTTTCTTTCTTTTATAGGAGTATGTTTGAAATGAAAATATCTTGTGCGTCATTTTATATATCTGTCACTAACATTCATCTGTAAATATTTTTTTAAAGCTTCATTTATTTTGTGGATCAGCTCAAGTTTTACAGTCATATCGGTGTGTGGCCTCTAGTGGTCATTAGAGGTGCTGCATCCATTCGTTTGTCACTTACAAACTCTTTTTTTTTTTTTTTTAAAGCACTTTGAGAAGTGGCCCAAGCAGATGCCCATCGTGGCTCACGCCGAGAAGCAGACGGTGGCCGCCATCTTGATGGTGGCTCAGCTGTACCAGCGGCCCGTCCACATCTGCCACGTGGCCAAGAAGGAGGAGGTCAAAAATATTTTTTTAAAAATTAAAAAAAAATGTTTGTAACTTCAAAAAGGACGGATGAAATAAATACTGGTGTTTAGTTTAATGTTTTATTCTTTAAAATTCAAGTAAGTTCATCCTCTTTTAACTTCCTGCGTGTACTTGGTTCATATTTTGGGGGCGATTCGCTCTCAAAATATAAAACCTTTTTTGTTCGCGCGATCGCCGTTTCCGTGGCAACGCTTGGGTGTACGACTTAAGAACTGGGAAAACGGTCGGTCGGTCGGTCGCATCAAGTAGACTGTTACGGGTAACGAATGCAATGTTTGCTACTCCAGGAAAGTAGGGGCTGACGCTTAGCAACGACCCTAGCAACAGAGAGACGAGATCTGGTCCGTTTTATTTATTTCTTAAACGGATACATAAAGCACGTAGAAACACGAAACTGCTCAGCGAGCTAACTCTTGCTGTAAGTAAGATATCTACTAAAAAAAAATATATCGATGGACTCTTTTTTTTTCTCCCCGATTTTTTAAAGATTTTTCGCACCGTGTTCTGTGTTAAAAACCAAACCTGGTCAAGCTAGCCGCCGCTAGGATTTGAAGTTGCACATTTAATAGACCTATAACAACATTATATTTCATATTATGTCATATTTCATTCCAACTATATATTCCCACTGAGAAGGCGAAGTGATATTTTCTAGCGACGAGTCAATCGTGCAGTCGACCAATCAGATCGCTGGGTCGGGACTACTTTAAGTTCTCCGTTCTAAATTCTTGGTCACTTTTTTTTTTTTTTTATACCCGTCACCAACTTCTCCGACTCTTTCAGATCCTGATCATCCGAGCGGCGAAGCAGAAGGGCATCCAGGTGACCTGCGAGGTGGCGCCTCACCACCTCTTCCTGTGCGAGGACGACGTGTCGGAGATCGGTGACGGACGGGCGCAGGTCCGACCGATGCTCGGAGCCCGCGAGGACATGGAGGCCCTCTGGGAGAACCTGGACATCATCGACTGCTTCGCCACCGACCACGGTCAGTTTCCCGTCCCTTTTAAAAGCTCAGACAGCCGGTCGCCCTCAGCCCCCGAACAACGCGCGTTTTATTTTTATTTTTAATTTTGTCAGCTCCTCACTCGCTGGAGGAGAAGAGCGGCGAGCGGCCTCCTCCCGGCTACCCCGGCCTGGAGACGATGCTGCCGCTGCTGCTGACCGCCGTCAGCGACGGGCGCCTGACGCTGGACGACATCATCCGCCGTCTCTACGACAATCCGCGAAGGATCTTCAACCTGCCCGTGCAGGAGAACACCTACGTGGAGGTACGCGGGGGAATCTTACGTGGGGGGGCGGGGCTCCTTCTCTACACACGATTAGTCCTCTGACCTCCTCGTCCGCGTCTCCTCAGGTGGACCTGGAGCAGGAGTGGGTCATCCCTCCGGCCATGCAGTTCACCAAGTCCAAGTGGACCCCGTTCCAAGGCCTGAAGGTGAAGGGGAAGGTCCGCCGCGTGGTCCTCCGAGGAGAGGTGGCCTACATCGACGGGCAGGTCAGGCATCCGGGAAGCACACAGGCTGATGTTGTTGACTCCTTTGTTAAAGAAAAACAAAACAAAAAACAGTTTTTATTTTAACGGTCATCCAAATTGTTAGTTTCTTCTGTGACTTTAGTTTGTTTTGTCTCACATGTTGTCTGTATTTATTTATATGATCAGAAAGATGTAAATACAACCTCAAAAATCTGTTGTTCTCTGACCTCAGACTGATGAACATATAGATATACAGTGGGTACGGAAAGTATTCAGACCCCTTTAAATTTTTCACTCTTTGTTTCATTGCAGCCATTTGCTAAAATCAAAAAAAGTTTATTTTTTGAAGCCTTTTGAGCTGCTTCTACTCAATACTGAGCAAACGGTCTGAATACTTATGACCATGTGATATTTCAGTTTTTCTTTTTTAATAAATTTGCACAAATTTCTACATTTCTGTTTTTTTCTGTCAAGATGGGGTGCTGAGTGTACATTAATGAGAAATAAAATGAACTTTTTGATTTTAGCAAATGGCTGCAATGAAACAAAGAGTGAAAAATGTAAAGGGGTCTGAATACTTTCCGTACCCACTGTATATATGTTTATGTCTTCTGTGTCTCACTGAATCCGTGTCCCATCAGGTGCTGGTTGCTCCGGGTTACGGGGAGGATGTGAAGACTTGGCCCGCTGCTGCTTCCGTCCATCCTGCTGCTGAACCCGTCAAAGAAAGTCCGATGGTAGGAAAAAAATAAATAAAAAAACAAAAGCAGCCGACTACTTACAAGTCTTCAAAAGGCTTCGGTATTATATAGTATTAAAATAAAATGTAAAAAATGCATCTTACTTGTTCCGCGTTGTAAACATCCTCCTTCGTGTTGCGTCAGACTCCGGAGCATTCGCGTCCGACTCCTCCCCGCGACGCCGCGGTCCGAACTCGAGCGCCGAGCCCCCGCCGGGCCACCGGAGATTCTCGCTACCTGCAGCCGCCCCGCACCCACCGCTCCTCTGATCCCGGACTACTGCCAGGTACTACGACTCCCATGATGCCTTAGTGGCACGCGCGCACACACACACACACACACACACACACACACACACACACACTCACTCACTCACTCACTCTCATATCTCTGTTTTATTCATAGTCTTATGTTTTAAATATCCGATTCATTGGTGTCGCTGTATTGTCCGCAGAGATGGTCGCGCTCCCTGTGGCCGGCGTCGCCGACGGTTACGGCCACCCGCCGCCTCTGTCCAGGCTGCTGTCCCCGCAGTCCGGGCTGGGACCGAACCCTCCCGGACAGGTGGCCCACTTCCAGACCTCGCCTCTGCTGCACCTGCTGGTGGGACAGCACGTCCTGTCCGTCAGGCAGTTCAGCAAGGAGCAGGTGCACAACAACACAAACACACAACAACACAAACACACAACAACACAAACACACAATAACACAAACACACAACAACACAAACACACAACAACACAAACACACAACAACAACACACAAAACAACACAAACACACAACAACAACACAAACACACACAAACACAACCACACAAACACAACAACACAAACACACAACAACAACACAAACACACAACCACACCGGCAGGAAAAGAAAAAAAGCTTGATGTGTCCGTGCTTGCCGGGACTTTTGATTTTCATGCACCTGTTTTTTTTTTTTCCTGTTTTCAGATCTCGCACCTTTTCAACGTCGCCCACACGTTGCGTCTGATGGTTCAGAAAGAGCGAAGCCTGGAAATCCTGAAGGTATCTCCCCAAAAAAAACATATTGAAGCAACTAGCGTAAAACTCCCAGCAGCAGCTTCCCAAAAAAAGTTTTTTTTTTCCTTTTTCTTTTACGTAAATAATTCAAAATGTGGGTTGTTTTTTTGAGTCGGACTGAAAGTAAACCCAGAACTTGGCCACCTTGCACAGTCAGGGGGAAAAAAACACCACGGTGAAATTAATCTGAATTTTCCTTTTTAATACGCTGGTGATTTATTTGCGGTTTGTTTCTCGGGATTCAGACGCGCGCGCAAACACGTGTTCCTCCTTCTCCTCCCCGTCCAGGGTAAAGTGATGGCGTCCATGTTCTACGAGGTCAGCACGCGCACCAGCAGCTCCTTCGCGGCGGCCATGCAGCGCCTCGGCGGCTCCGTCGTCCACTTCAGCGAGTCCACGTCGTCCTCGCAGAAAGGAGAGTCGCTGGCCGACTCGGTTCAGACCATGAGCTGCTACGCTGACGTGCTGGTGCTCCGGCACCCGACGCCCGGAGCTGTAGAGGTGGGTTGTTGTTGTTGTTGTTGTACAAAAGGAGAAACAAAAGCGGACTTTCCAGAAAGACGAGATTTCTATATTGGATATTAATCTGGTTTATATATCATCTCTATGCTCTTTGTGTGAGCCCTCATATCGACAAACCTTCCAGTGTTTCCCTAACTGATGTCTTAGGAAAGAAAAAGAAAAAAGAAAAGTCCAAACATACTCGTAGAACTGGAGTTACGTCCAGTAACTACTATTTATTTTGCTTAGTTCCTGTAACCCTAATAATTGCTGGATGCCGTTGGAGTCGTGTAGCTTCACCTGTTTTTTTTTAAGCTAACAGCAGGTGTGAGGACTTTTCAGTTTCGTCCTCACGTGACTTTTTTGTTTTTCTTCTTTTTCATTTTATCTCTCAGAGTGCGTCACGTCACTGCCGCAAACCGGTGATCAACGCCGGCGACGGCGTCGGGGAGCATCCCACCCAGGCGCTGCTGGACGTCTTCACCATCAGGGAGGAGCTGGGGACGGTCAACGGCATGACGGTGAGGGACGACTCGAATTATTAAAAAAAATACAAAAATAAACAAACACATGACCGTTAAACTGAAAGAAGAGAAACTCGTCGCGACTCGTGTGTTGTTGTTTTTTTTCTTCCCCCACCCGACAGATAACGATGGTCGGGGACCTGAAACACGGTCGCACCGTCCACTCCCTCGCCAAACTGCTGACTCAGTACCGCATCACGCTGCGCTACGTCGCTCCCAAGAACCTCCACATGCCCGCGGAGATCATCAGCTACGTCGCCTCCAAGGGCATCAAACAGGTTCGGGGGGGGGGGAGAGGAAGGGGGGAGGAGGGGAGGACTCGACACAAGAAAAAAGACAAACTGAATTTTGTGGTGTTTTTTTTTTTTTTTTTTGCAGGAGGAGTTCGACAGCATCGAGGAGGCGCTGCCGGAGACCGACGTCCTCTACATGACGAGGATCCAGAAGGAGCGCTTCGCGTCTGAGGACGAGTACAACGCTGTAAGTTTTAGACCCCACAGACCTTTTATTTTTTTTTGTCTACTCGGCACAACGTCGGCATGTTTGCCTCGGTCATTATAGGTCATTGCGTGAGTCATTTATCGGACGGACGTAAATCGTAACGTCTAGCGATAACTTGCGTTTTAGTCATTTAGGGGACATTTGTTGATTTGTAGCTGCAAGAAAAAAAAACACAACACCGGGTTTTGTTTGTTTTCAGTTTGTACTGCAATGAGAAATATATTTCTCTTTTTCTTAAATTTTTTTATTATTTTTTTTTAAGTATCGGATATAAAAGTGTTCGTAGCTTCCGGGTCTGAAAAATTAGGCTGAAGTGCCTTAAAGCTGCAATACCACCGACTGCCACCAGACGTCGCCGTAGTCTCATAAAATTCAGTCAATAAATGTTTCAGGTTGTTGTTTTTTTTTTAGATGTTTCAGTCTTGCTAACTTCGTAATCGTTTTCCTGCCGTCTAACCGTGCGTCCGTGTCGTTTCTCCGTCAGTGTTTCGGTCAGTTCGTCCTCACGCCTCACATCATGACCGTCGCCAAAACCAAGATGGTGGTGATGCACCCGCTGCCCAGAGTCAACGAAATCAGGTAAGAGCTCGTTTTTTTTAAAAGGGGGAATCTCATTCTCAGTTAGTCTGCATCTTACTTTCCTGATAAATCGATAAGATGAGAAAAAAAAAAATACTGTAAAAAAGAAAAGAGATTTTTGTTCGTCAACATAGAAAATTAGAAAATCGGAGAAACCGGAAATTTCTTCCGCGTTAGTGCTTCAAAAGCCCAAATAAATGATTAAATCAGCTGTTGGTCAGCTCAGTGATGTTTTTAATTTATTATATTAGGTCGATCTAAACCTCCTCTTTGTCTTTTGTTTTTGTTTTGTTTTTGTCCCCGTCAGCGTGGAGGTGGACACGGACCCGAGGGCGACGTACTTCCGTCAGGCGGAGAACGGCATGTACATCCGAATGGCCCTGCTGGCCACCGTACTGGGCAGATAAAAACACACACACACACACACACACACACACACACACACACACACACACACACACACACACACACACACACACACACACACACACACACACACACACACCACGCTGCTCGTCTGAACCCTCACAAACGGTACTTAAAGGAAAAGTCACAGTTACCTGCGTTATTCATTCCTGAAGTCTTATCAGCATCTCGTAGAGTAACATTTTTTTAAATAAAAACCAAGCCGTAAAGTTTTATAAACTGCTGCTGTAAAGTATTGGTCCCCCCCCCTCCCCCCCACCGCTCTCATAGAACCATTTTATTTTTATTTTACAGCCATATCCAAGTGTCAAATCGCTAAATGTTTACATGTCTTAGGTTAGGTAGTTACTTTATTAATCCCCGAGGGGAAATTTTACACCGTTAACATATACAATCAGTATTTCTTATTTTTTTTGTTTGTTTTGAGATGGTTAACAGGAGGAAGATTTAAAAGAAGGGCATTTGGAAATCATACTTTTTTATTTCATTTGCAGTGAGAGGAAATCCAGTGTTTTGGTATCTCCTTGTGGAGGGAACTTTTTAAAAGGGACCTGCAAGGATGTTAAAATCAATGATTTTATGCCAAAAGTGTCAGTTTCTCTCCCCTTTTTCACGGATCCACTCTGACCAATAATGAGTTGTAATGAGTTTTCTTCTTCTTAAAAAAAAAAATGGAAACGCAACAGATCTTCTCAAAGCAATCTTTGGTGGTTTCGAGGTAACTGTCTTTTTTTTTTTTTTTTTTTTTAATATCAAAATGAGTGAATTCATGTCGGTTTCATTGTTGTTTGTGTTATGTGGTGAAATATAGATAATAAAAAGACAATTTTCCCTTTTGCATTCGATGTAATCTTTTTAGTACTGAAAACACGAAGCAACAGACAAATGTTGCTCAGTGATTTTAATTCAAAATTTTTTTTTTTTTTTAATAATTTTCAGTGAAAAATATCTTTAATTCAGTGACACTAGTAGAAACTCAATCGGTCCCATCGTTTTTACTTATTATTTGTACAAATCATGGCAAAATCTGACTACATCAAATTTAAAACCTTCTAAAAACTTGAATATCTCCCACAAAAGAAGTATGCAAAATAATATGAACTTCCTTTTTTTTTTTTTTTACATCCGTTTCTGGTGCTTGGTTGTCTCCATGGCAACGAATTTACTTTTAGTGAAAAACAACATTTGACACGTGAAAGCTTAATGCTAATATTTCTAGTAAGCGCGGGCACGGTGGTGCAGTGGTTAGCACTGTCACCTCACAGCAAAAAAGGTTCCGGGTTCGAATCCGGTCCTGGGCCTTTCTGTGCAGAGTTTGCATGTTCTCCCTGTGCTTGCGTGGGTTCTCTCCGGGTTCTCCGGCTTCCTCCCATCATCCAACAACATGCACCTCAGGTCAGGTTACCTGGCGCCGCCTAGTGGCAGCCTGCTGCAGCAGCTCCCCCCTGAGAGACCCCCTGCTGTAGTGAAGAAATTTCCCCTCAGGGATTAATAAAGTGAAATAAAAAAAAAAAAGGAAATTAAATATGTCTTTGTTAATCCCCATGGGAGGAAATTTAAGGTGTTGCTGCAGCATCAGGACAGAAACAAAGATTTTGTTTTGTTTGTATTTAAATATATATTTTTTTAAATACAGTAGAAACGAGTAGAGATTAAAAACGTTTTTAAAATAATCCAACAGCAGTTAATTGAAAAAATGACTGAAAACAGTTTAACTAGTGATTTTCAGTCCAACACAGCACGTGATGACTTAACAAACTCGGGTTATCACGGTGCGTTCAGGAACTGTCTGAAAACATGTAAACGACATCCAGGTTACAAGCGTGTTTGAATGACTCGGCAAAGTCTGTAAATGCTGTCAGAAAATATGACGACGATAGTCAGTACATAAAACGTAAAACTACGCTTTTGTCTCACAGGTAGCTACTAGGATTGTCACGGGCTTGAAAAAGGGGGCGGACTGATTAAATTATGATGAGCTGTTATTTCTTCCAGAACGGCGGATTTTGTCCGAGACCCCTTGAAAGCACCATCCCTTCATTTCCTGGAAGGAGGAGCCACAACACAACACACACACACACACACGAAGCGGGCGACCCGGCGGCCACAGCAGGCTACCCGACACCTCCGCCACCGGGGAGCTTCCGTTCAACCGCGTTTCTCACCCGTTAAAACTGGGAGTCGAGACATTAACACCGGATGCCTCTATGATCCAGCTAACCTCACAACGAGATATACAGTGTTCAGTTCGCGCAAGGTAAGGCGCCGCCACGAGCTTAGCATTTTAAGGTTAGCTTTCTTTTTAGTGGGGAGGGGGGGGGGTAGCTGTCACGGTCACGTACGCCGAAGTCCATTCAAAAAACGGTCATTTTTAGAGGAATCGGTTGACGTGCGTCTCGAGCAAAGCGAGGGTTCAGCGCACCGTCGCGGTACCTCGCAGCTATGAAGCCCGGTCCTCCGGTTCAGACGTCGCGCCCCCAACAGCGTTATAAACACCGTTTTATTTAATGTCCCTGTACGTTTGGAGGGCGGTGGCAGCTGTCGGTCCTTACAAACACCAACGATCAGGGCGCTTTTCTTTTCTTTTTTTGTGGGGATTTTCTTTTTTAAATCGCTCGAAATGAATTCGTGTAAATGTGTTCGGCGTGTGCCGAATTGAAAACCGGCCTTTCGTCGACGTTGTGCAAAGATCGGGGGACAAAGTCCGCGTCCGGGTGACGAGAATATATTAAATTAACCAAATTATAAATGCAGCTTGGTCTTCACGCCACAGCCGCTGGCTGCTTCAAAGCTAGTAGCTGGTTTGCTTTATGTAGCAGGGGGGGGGAGGGAGGTTGGGGGGGGGGGGGGACACAGATGTTTTCAGTACATTTTATTTAGGAAGTTTTTGTTGTTGTTGTTTTTTTTTTATCCTTTTAAGTTGCAACGTGTGTCGTTTTAAAAGTTATCTATGGAGGGATATGAAGAAAGATACCTGACGGGGAATAAAAAGGAGAAATAAAGCTATAAAACGTGCTCAATAATAATAATAATAATAATAATAATAATAATGAAGAACCTGGTAACCTGTATTTCTGAATGGCCCGGGGTAAAATAGAAAGTAGTTCTGGTGTGCAGGGAGATTAGTGAAGGATTAAAGCTCCACAAGGACGAACAGACGACCATCACGCGGGTTTCCTTCCTTCATCACACGTCATCGGGATCCTGAAATCACCCCCACGTGGGCATTTTATTCTGTTTTTTTTATTCATTCAGGTTAGCTTTTTTTCTTTAGGCAAATGTCCTGCCTAAAAAAACAACAACAACAACAACAACACCCACCACGGAAAATAAAACCCCTCCTGAGTCCAGGTACCAGGTCTTTTCTGTTTTTACTAAGGCGTGATCTAATGACCTAATGATGGGGAGCAGAGGCTGCTCTGCCCTGAATTTAACCTCACAGGTTGTCTCTAGGTGGTCACGAGTCCTCCATCATCACAAATCAAATTCTGAATATATATTTTGACTATTTTATGTACAAAAAAAAAAAAAAAGTCCTTTTGAAGAGCTGCTCTGAATCCCAATTATTCTTTTTATAATGTGAATGTGTGTGTTTACACGTTTGATGCGGGGAGCAGATCAGTAACTGATTTGACAGACCTTTTTTTTTGTTTTTTGTTGTTGCTGTTATCGCAACAGTATTTAAAACATAAACATAAAACAATAATAATATTCAGAAAACGGTGGTGAAACAAAGCTTCTCGTGGCTTTGCTGCACCTATAGTGTCGTAATGGGAAGGAAAAGCCTGCAAATCTGTTGAACGTTAAGTAAATAATCCGAAACAAAATGAGTTTGAGTTGAATTATTAAGTGGTGTTATGAGGAAATAATCAGCATACCCAGACAGTGAGGTTGGTTAAACCTGCTTATGTTGTAATAATTACAGCGATTAAACCTCTTTTCTTTTCCCCCCACAGTACAAGTTTGACTCATTTGTTGTTTTTAAAGTAATTACCACAGAAAACCAGGGGAAAGGTGAAAGGTCAGATGACTCCATGACAATGGTTACTTTCCTTGTCAGCGCGTCCCGGAGTTATTTTCTTTCATAATCAAATTGATTGGTCAGTGTCATAATTTCTCATTAATATATTGTATTTTCTTTTTTTTTTTTCTTTGTGCAGCTGTCAGCTGGAGTTTATTATGATAGAAAAGTAGGAAAATGTCAATATTCACATTTTTAGAAGCCCTTACCTGCACATTTTTGACATTTTTTTTGCTTTAACCCACTGATGAATCGGTTATCAGTAACTTTGTCAGTTGCGTAGTGGATTAATCAATTTAATTTAATGTTGGTGTTAAAGTCTTATCAATCCCGTGTGTTGGAGGTTTGGTACTCGGCCTGAGAGTCACGTCTTCCTGTCAGACTAAACTCAGGGTTTAAAAAAAATACAGTGATGCTGTATGTTCCCTACTTTTTTTTTTTCTTTTTGTTTAGTTTGAATTTAACGTTAAAGGTCCACAAAGTGCAGCATTTAATTCGTATGAAACTGGACAATTCGGCTTTTAATTATAATATTCATCAGACACTGAACATCAGCCGTCTGACAGATTTGAATTTTCTTGGCCTCGGCTGTCGCACACCTTAAGAAAGCGATTTTTTTAAATTTTATTTTTAACAATAAAGACGCCTATTTTAAGACTGCAGAATATCTTAAGAGCTGCTGTCCTCACCGAATGAGTATATTCATGTTGCCCGCAGCCTTCACATGATTTTTCCCTCATTTGTTGGTTTTTGACAGGCGCTCTTATCTCCAGCAATAAAAATTTTTTTTTTAAAAGACGCTTTATTGAGCTGGCACGAAACAGGAGTCAGATGCTTTCAGGTTCTTTGCTATTTATAGCTTCTTTCTTTTCTTTTTTTTTGAAAATGATCATTTAAGTACTTCTAAATCTGGATCTGAATAATAAACTAAGAACTTTTCCAGCCCAGGCTCATTAATTTCTCTTTATGTTGGTAGATTTTGGCTTGAAAAGTGATTTTTGATAAACTGCATGTAGATTTCTTCTGTTTTAAGCAGCTTAGTTGGATGTTAAATACATATTTTGTTAGCAGTCTTTCGGTCGGTGCAGGTCAGGGTCTATTTTGCTGAGGCAGTTTTTTTTTTGTTTGACTTGTCTGTTTTGGATTTTTTTTTTAGATTCTCCCTTTTGCCATTTGCAGGTTATGAGTACAAAACGGTCTAAATAGAAGTCATTGTTAACTGCATACCAAGTTATTAATATTAAGAATACGCAAAACAATGTTTAGATCGGTTTTATCACTGCAAACCTGCGAGTGATGTCTACAAATTTTTTTTTATCTGATGCGAAACACATGCCGTTAGCTATAAAGGTGTTTTTGTGTCTTTATTATGCAAGCAAAAAACAAAAAAAAAAAAAAAAATTTGAGAGCACATTTTTCTCTGCAATCAAAAATCAAGTTTGTAAGAAAAAATATATGAACTGAGAATGAAATTATTTGCATTTCAAACAAATTCTCTCAGCTTTGGTCACAGAATTCAGCGTTTTGCTTATGAAAGTAAACGTTCAAAAAACGTTTGCGAGTTGAGTCGGATGTAGTGGGCGGGACATGCGCTGAAAACGGGGCTTTTTATTGGTGGTTTAACTTAAAAAAAAAAAAAAAAAAAAATTCGATTGCAGTGCGAAAACATTTGCTCTCAAAACCATTTTCGTTGCACAATAAAGGCACAAAAATAGCATCACATCAGCTGAGAGACGACGGCTGGAAATAAGAAAAAGGCAATTAAAGGTTGTTTTTTGCGTCTTTTTATTACGCAAGCAAAGAAAACAGCTAAAAAAAAATAAAATCCCAGTGGATAGTTGAATAAATCTCCGCACTTCGTAAAGACTCCGTCTCCAGAGACAAAGTCAAAAGGCTCTTTAAAGCAGCGCCGTTTGAAAAGTCTGCAGTTTGTGTAATTAAGCTAATAGAGCCGGCCGGGCGACACCCGATCGATCGACCCGCAGTCTGACGAGTGCAGCGCGTTTCACGTTGGAAATATCCAAAGGCTTTTTGCTTCCTCCGTCCGGTGGATAGGTGGTTGTTGTTGTTTTTGGTGGTTGTTTTTTTTTGGGAGAAGTGTTTACATCGACTCCAGCAGGAAACACCATCTGTTCCTGCAGCGTTCTCCATCGCCGAGGAATAATGTTGTCCTTTTTTTTTTTCTTCTATTTTTTTGAACTCATCTTCTCAGGGTTCATTTCAGTCGTTTTGTCGTGTACTGCCCCGACCGATGTTTATTATGGTTATCAATACATCTGCAGTTTATTTCCCCAAGAAATCAAATACAATTTCTTTTTTTTTTTAAATTGGGTTTTTAAAAACACAATAAAATTGTGGAAAAATACAAATGTGCTGCAGTGTTAAATCCTCCCGTTTGAAAAGCTGGAAGGATCAAATCTTCTTTTTGAAAGATATTAAATGGGTTATCTGGCGAATAGAAAAAATATATTTTTTAAATCTTCTTTTCCAGACCGTATGTCGTTACAATGGAGCAGCGATAAACGTGTTATTATGCAATCTGTAATATTCCTCCAGCAATCCAGTCTGGCAGATATAATGTTACTTTTCACATATTTACTCATTTTTATACCTTTTTAAATGTCGACAGGAGCGTTCGCTCTAAAATATATTTCCATTCCGGTGAATTTTTATGCATTAAAACAAATTATTGCACAATCACAGAATAATTTCCACCCGGTTTATACATTTTTTTTTTTTATTCTTCCCTTATTATTCACTTGAGCGTAATTAAGTGGGAGATCTTGAGTGAAAGCGTGAGATGCTGTTGTCGCTGCCATCTTGCCAGATCAAAAAAAAAAGAAAGAAAGATATTTCACAGGTTTGTATTTCAGAGCTTCTCCGTTTACATAAACTCTGAAGTGACTAATCTTTTTAAATGACTGTAATAACGAGCACTAAGACGAGGCTAACTTGAGAGTACCATCTGTTGCAAATGCATGTAAGCAGTATGAAGCTTATTTTTTTTGTTTAGTTTAGTTTTTTTCAAGGAGGGAAGCTCGTTGCTAATTGGATGAGAGACAATAGAGACAAAGCTGCTGCTGATGCGGCGCTTCGAGATACGAGTTTGATTCGGCGGGAATCGTCTCATTTTAGATGCAAAAAAATAAAATAGATCACTTTTAAAGTGCGAAAAGCCATAAAGGGAAGGCCGGTCGGCTATTAAATCAGAATTCACTCGAGGTTTGTCCCGTCCGAGAGACGCACTCAGGACGAGGATCTAAACTTAAGCGAGTCTGAAGAGAGCGGAAGGTAATGTGAGCGTACACTCGCCTGAAAGATTTTAGGGGTTTGATTTAATAAACCACATATACCACGTTTAGGGTGAAATTAAAGCACCGTGCCAAACGTTTTAACGCACTAAAACGAAACCTCAGAGGATACTTTAAAAGAAATTTAAAAAAAATGTCTTGTATAGTTTTTATTTATTAATTAACTTCGAGGAAGGATAGCAACGACGACCCTTCGGCTTTTAAAAGAGCGTCAATTCTCTCGTACATTTGCGTACAGTCTTTTCGTGTATTCCCCGGCAGGCTAAATGGTGCCGAGTTCAGGGAGTACATTTATTTTTATTTTTATTTTTTGGCCCCTGTTTTAAAACCACTCGAGAAGAAAGAAAAGAAAAACCGCTCCAGTCGGTCTCGATTGGACAGAAAATTAAAGTATCTGTTCCGGCGGGCCAGAAACGGATCGGCTCGGTGTCGCCAGAACCCGAGCACGAGTATTTGGGGGTCTGGCGACGCTCCATCGCGGATTGTTTCTTCAGCCGCTGCGTCCTAATGAGCTTAAACCTTCGGGTTCGTTCGGAAACGACCTTTCACCGGCCGGGGAACACGCGCTGGATGTTTCTGAGCGAGCGGCAGCTCTGGCCGGTTCTGGCCTGCTTCCTGATCGGGCCGGTTTGATCTGCCGAGTTTTCACGATGTATCGGAAACGATGTCCTCTGAGATGTAGGAAGAGGACACATGAGAAGGACGACGCAGGAGAAGTGTGCAGGTATTAAGATCCGGGTCCGAAAAATGAGGCCGACGCGGAAGCGTCTTAAGCTGCAATACCGCCGGGTGCCACTAGAGGTCGGATCCAAAAAGCCTCCGTAGACTCCCGTTCAACTCGTCTTTCAAAAAATAAACCTCAGACGAGGTCCTGTTGTCATCACGACCATCGTCTCGAACGTCAAATTCACCTTCGTGAGTTTCACAACAGATCATTTAACGGCAAGTTTTACATTTTCAATTATTTCCGAAGCAACTGAACCTTGGTGTGTCCTTCTGTTACATCTTCAGACCGCTAATTTCTCTTTTGAGCCGATGACATCGTAATGAGGGCTTAACATCTTAAAAACAACATCATCTGACCGATGTGTTCTTGGTTACAGGAACCACAGAAATGTTTGGGGTTCGTAAAGTTTCAATGAAACGAAACCACACGCGTACGCGACCATTTTTTTCTGTCTTTAAAACGTGAATATACGTCTTTACATTTTTTGGGGGGACAAAAGCTCACCGTGTGATTATTAATAATAGCTGCAAATTCGTCCGGCGTTTTAATCCATTTTGGGGAAATCTGCCTCGTCTGTAAATATGTCAAATAATCCCGCGTGATTAGGCCCAGATTTTGTATTGTATTTATTTACTTTCAAGGATTTCTTGGATTTTTTTTGGTTGGTTTTTTTTTGCGCTCTTCAGGATTCAGAATCTCAAAAAGCTCTTGTTTTGGCTTCATTTTTACGGCTGCCGTACGCAGCGTATTCCCTCGTTTTCCGGGCACGTTTCCCGCCGTGCGGTCGTTCGCCTCGTGTGCGTCGGGACGTACAGGCCGGACTCCGACCGGGACGTCGGCCTCCTCTGACACGGACTTGGACGGGTAATCTGTGAGATCAGCAAAATGTAATCTTCTTTAGTCAATGACCCTGTTGGCATTATTTGTGTGACGGAGTGAGAGTCGGTCGGTGTGTGTGTGTGTGTGTGTGTGTGTGTGTGTGTGTGTGTGTGTGTGTGTGTGTGTGTGTTTGTGTGTTTTCTATTAAAAAAAAAAAAAAAAAACGAACCCAAAGAACTAAGGTTTAATCATCGTAAACTAGCAGTAACTAGCGGTTTGTCAAGGATTTACCACTGACTGTATGTACAAGTGGACGTAGCCTCCGGGGTCTGAAAAATAAGGGCCAAAGCGGAAGTGCCTAAAAAGTGCAATACCACTGGAGGGCCACTAGGTGCTGGCTCCAGAAAACCACTGGTTTCAATCGTAGACTGGATATAAAAGTGTTCGGAGCCTGAAAAGTGAGTCCGATGCAGAAACCGCCTCAAGCTGCAATACCACCGAGGGCCACCAGAGGTCGGCTCCAAAAAAAGACTCTCCATAGACTGCCATTCAACTTCTCTCATGAAATACAAAGTCAATAAAAAAAGATTTCCACAAGTTATTGAAGTGTCATTCACTATTCATATTACCCTTTAACTAATTAGCTTTTTTTTTTATATATATATAGTTATTTGATATATTTACTTCTCTTCTTTATCGCTGCAGAAAGTGCTCACGTCGGATCGTATTTAACTTTTAAAACTCGTCCATTTCATTTGCCTGTGTTACACCGTGGGTTTCTGAAACTTTTTCCGTCTTCGCTCGACGACTAAATCTACACCCAAAAAAAAAAGCCGCTCCTTCGATAAACAACAATAACAACAGCAACGGGCGGAAGTTGGCGACAAAACTACTTTGGATCTTGGCTGCTGCTGCTGAGAGTTTAGGAGTCTTGCAACACGGCGGTAAGCTCGCGACGCTTGATCCAGTAAATTTCAATCTTTTTTTCCTTTTTTTTTTTTTCTTCTCTTAACAGAGGTGAGCCATGGCTGAACCGAACACCTCCCGTCCCCAGAGGAAGATGTCCACGGCCGGGGAGAGCGTGTACAAGGTGCTAGGGCTGGAGAAAGGAGCGACCGCCGAGGACATCAAGAAAGCGTACCGGTGAGACGTCCGCAGTTATTATTACTTATTGTTATTATTTTTTTGTAAAATGTCTTTAACCGTGTCTTCGGGACGGATAGCTGCTCCAGATTATCCTTTAGCTTTAATTTGCGTTAATCGTTTGGGAAACGTACCTTAACGACCCGTGGAAATGATCCTTTCAGTTAAATCGTTTATTCCGGTGTAAAAACTGTGAAACGAGTTTCCAGAACCCGATCCGACGTGGTTACTTTGCTCGTTTGGCTTTTGTTTGCTGTTTCCGACATAATGACGTCTTCACACGTTTCAGTGATATAAAACAGACACAAAAAAAAGGACAAAACTTTCAATTTTACAAGCTGGGAATCATCTAGTTTGACTTTTTTTAATCCTTGATAAATTACTTTAGTTATTAAGTCGAGCAATCGACTGGTGATTATTTCCAAAGTTGGTCCCTTGGTTTTTTTGGGCTTTAAAGTGTCTTAAAACTGTGAAACAGGCCAATTAAAAATTCTTAAATCACACGGAGATGTCGTGAAGTTGCTCGACGAGCATTATTAAATCTGAAAATGATTTTTTTTTTATCACGAGACAAAAAAAAAAGAAGCAACAAATCCTCAAAGTTTAGATGCTGAATGTTGGTGAATTTTGGCATTTCTGTAAAAAAAATGACAAAACAAATATTTTAATTCTTTCTGAAAATAGTTTGCAGTCAACTAATTCTTTTGGTTCCAATTAGAAATTGATTAATAATATATAAAGAAGTTTCAGTCAGGAGGAGGAGGAGCTTGAATTGGTGATGGAGGACGATGTGTCGCCGTGTGATGGTTACAACTACGGCGTCCCGGGTTCCCTGCGGAGGAACCGGTCCTCGAACTCACCGGTCCTCGAACTCACCGCCACTCAAACGCTTTTAACGCCTCGCCTTCTCGTCTCCCGTCAGAAAACTGGCCCTGAAGTACCACCCGGACAAGAACCCGGACAACCCGGAGGCGGCGGAGAAGTTCAAGGAGATAAACAACGCCAACTCCATCCTCAACGATGGCACCAAGAGGAAGATTTACGACGAGTACGGCTCCATGGGCCTCTACGTGTCCGAGCAGTTCGGAGAGGAGAGCGTCAAATACTACTTCCTCATGTCCAAATGGTGGTTTAAGGTTCGTTTATTTGATTGGATTTTTTTCGTATCTTTGTGGACCGGCGTTCCCACGAATCAGGGAATTTCAGAGAATTTTAAAAACTCTTTTCCAGACAGCCAAAGTCAAAGAATTTGATCATTTCTTTTTTTTTTATATATCAGGGAATTTTGTTTTGCATGTTTGAATTTGATCAAAATGTAATATTTTCCGAGGATGTAGCTGTAACGTTAGCTAGCTAGTTGTTGTCAGTGTGTGTGTTTGGTAGCGTTCGTGCTCGCTGACAGAAATACAAAAAAAATTTAGCTTGTGAGATAATTACCGTTATTGTTAGTTAAATTCTTTGCCTCTTTAATCAGTATGTTTTTAATTTCTTTTAATATCACATCAGATTTCTTTTTTTGCAGAAATGTTTTTTGGTTTTTTTGTCTACTCGGCACAACGGCAGCATGTTTTTTCTGTTTATTAAAGGTCGTGGAAATTCAGCTTTTTAGTCTGAAAGTCAGGTGAATTTGACATTTGACTTCCTGATACACTTTTTAAAAGCTCGTAAAGATTAAAAGGTTGAATCTTCATCCATTTATAAGATTTATATTTATTTGTCACTTCACGTTGAAGGCTTTTTATAAACTGCAAATGCAATATTGAAAATTGTTTAGGTCCAAAAAGTAACAACAGATCTGGAATATAAATGTTTTTTAAAGCTCATAATGTTTTTGTTGACACTGTGTCAGAAATGATGCATTATATTATTATTTCTTGTAGTTGTTTCCTTCTAAAATGAGGAAAATCCCAAAGGAAAATTTCTCTAGTGTCAAAATCGTATTATTACATCTTAAAAACAGACTCTTGGTTATGTTCACGAGTCATAAACATGTTGCAGCGCTGTTAACTTTCTAGAAATCACATCTCTAATCTGGTTGAAAAGATTGAATCATCCTCCTCCACCCCGCCCGCTATTTTCTGAGTTAAATTTTTGGAGATAAAGATTAAAGTTGTGTCTGAATTCCCCCTGCTGGTGATTACGTGGCCTTAAACTCTGACCGCCACCCTCCCTTCGCCCCTCCCTCCGCAGGGCATGGTGCTGTGCTGTACACTCTTCACCTGCTGCTGCTGCTGCTGCTGCTGCTGTTTCTGCTGCGGGAAGTGCAAACCGCCCGACGACGACGACAACTACCAGTACGTGGACCCCGAGGACCTGGAGGCCCAGATCAAAGCGGAGCAGGACGGAGGTGAGAGTGCGTCGGGACCCGAGCAGAGTGGCGCGAGAGCGCGTCGGGGCCCGAGCACCGAGTGGCCGAGAGCGGGTCAGGGCCCGAGCACCGAGTGGCCGAGAGCGGGTCGGGGCCCGAGCACCGAGTGGCACAAGAGCGGTTCGGGGCCCGAGCACCGAGTGGCCGAGAGCGCGTCGGAGCCCGAGCACCGAGTGGCGCGAGAGCGCATCGGGACCCGAGCACCGAGTGGCGCGAAAGCGCCGTCGTTATTCAGGCGGTTGTTCTTCTGTTATTTATTCTTCTCCCTTAAGATTAATCGCCTGTTTCTGGCGGCTTTGACGTGCTCGGAAAAACTCACTAAAGTTGGAACCGCGACGTCAGTCGTGGCGAAAGTCTGAAGTATTGTAGTGGGCGGGGCCAAATGGCTCGCTAGCCCCGCCCTCCTAAACCACAGCCCCGGCCGGCTACGTTTACCGAGATGCACGAAATTTGCTGGACATGTGTATCACACCTGGATGAACAAAAAAAGCACCTCAACTCAACAGGAAGTTCCACCATTTAGAATTTAGTCACCGTTTTTGGGCGATTCACACACGTACTTTAATTCGATTTATAATTCAGGAGCGGGAAAAAAACGGTTGTGTTTCATGTTAATGTGCACTAAACTGAAATGTTTTGCTTTGTGACTGACTGACTTTTTCTGTGTATTTATATGTAGAGAATGCAGGGCCCGAAAAACAAAACAAAAACTGCATTCGCATTGATTCATGCAGTAAATAAATATTAAATTATAAGATGCACAAAATTAAGTTTACACAATTATTCATGGGGTGAAAATAGACACTTTTTTTTTTTTTTTTGGGCGTTTTTCCTTGATGAGACAACTTCTTCCTTCCTTTTAGGAAAAAATAAATAAATAAATGGAAGCGGTGGATTTCACGCTTCTCTTTTAACGCTCCAGGATTATCGGTGTTTTCGTGCTCCCGACCCAAACAGGTAACGCGGTAATCGTAGTCCAGCCGACATCTAACGTGGGTCCAGATGGCCCAGAAGGCCCGAGTAAGCCCATCCCCCTGCCCATCATGCCCATCGCCGCACCTGAGCCCCGGCCGCCGACCTCGGCCGGCCCGGCGGGGGAGGAGAACCCCGGCGAGACCTTACCAGAGTCGAAATGACTCGTAAGAGCACGTCTCGATTTTTTTTTAATTATTATTATTTATTTTTATGTGTCGCATCGCCCTCCATATTTTTTATTTTTCCTGTCTTGTCACGGGAAGCCGTCTTCATCCTCGGTGTTTTATTCGTTTTTTGGGTTTTTTCTGC
The DNA here is from genome assembly GCF_029030835.1 of Brachyistius frenatus. Classification (NCBI taxonomy): domain Eukaryota; kingdom Metazoa; phylum Chordata; class Actinopteri; family Embiotocidae; genus Brachyistius; species Brachyistius frenatus. Next base: position 13,541 of record NW_027210995.1, on the reverse strand, counting down.
ATGTCAGCTGCCTGTCTTTTGCTTCCTCACTCATCCGTAACAAACCGCTTCCTGCTGTCCAATTAGCTCACGCACGTTTGTTTTATTTTTATTTATTTATTTATTTATTTTTGCAGCAAAACCATCACGTTGTCGGAGCTTGTCTCGTCGCCCGCATGTCTCCTCGCAGCGCTCTCCGCCGCCGGAAGACGAGTGTGACTCGTGTCGTCGAATATTCGCTGACGTGACAGAAATGGCTGCACGTCGTCAGATCGCTGTTCAATGTGCATTTGTCGCTTTTTTTTTTCTCATTTATTTCCAGCTTATCTTTGTCTCGTTGCACCTTCAAGACTTTAAGATAAATAGTTTTTATTTCTGATTAATTCACCTCCAGCTCTGTTGTAAAGTTTTGTTTTTTTGCCCCCTCCCCGCCTCCCTGAATCCTGCATGTATTTTAAAAAAGATGTCTTTTTTAATTTATTTTTTCGGACCTGCAATGACAGTTTTTGGTTGTTTTTAGCGTGTCGACAATGAAGTTGCTGCTTTTCGTCTCCTCCCGCAGGAAAGTGACGGCGTGGATGAGCCTCAACTAGCAGGAGCAGGAAGGTGAGATACTCTGGAGGTTTTTTTTTTAAAGACAAATAAAATAAAATACACGTGAGAACACCCGAAGGCGGCAAGTTGGAGTTCATGTTTCAAAACGTGCAATAAAGTGAAATATTTCCTCCTCTTCAGCCTTTCGAGACCCCATTACGATCCCGCCACATCCGCCAGCCCGCCAGAGACCCGGAGAACCACCAGCCCACCGTCGCCACCACCCGGCCGGCCGGGCCTCGGTCCTGACCCGCCTCCGACCGACCCGGTCGACCCGACCGGCCACGCCTGTCGGGAGGGAACTCCAAATTACACAACCTCCCCCGCCCCCGGTCTCTTCATCCAAACCCCGGGCTGGACGTGAACTCGGCGCCGGTCCAGTTAGAACCGCCGGGTTCCGGCTTGAACTCCTTCTACTTTCATCCCATTTCCAGAACCGACAAGGAATCGACGCCGAGCGGAAAGACGGCGATAAACATGACAGAAAGGTGATCCTCGTTATTTCTCCGGACCAGAACTGGAATCTCTTCCTCTGTCCGAACCTCCATTTTTTTTTTTTTTTTTGGACTCCCTCGGTCACTATAAGGAGCTTTTTTGGGTTGTTTTTTTTACTACTACATTTCTCTCCCTTTAACTTGCGTTGGAGTTTCCCCACAAACGGAGGTCAGCGCTAAATTTGGAAACTCCGAAATAAGACCTGACGACGGCGGCGTGGAGTACGTCTTTTTGTTTTGTGTCCTTTTTTTCTTTCTTTTTGTCCAACGTTGCACTACCATCCTCTCAAACTTAGTTCTTCATGCCAAGTCTGGTGGGGGGGGGGGGGAGGAGGGAGGATTTAAAACAAATATTCCTCTTTCAAAAGGAGGCGGAAAGCTGTGACGATTCGCTTTGGGGGGGGTGGGGGGTGGAGTTTCGTTGCTTTTGATGTTTAAATGTTTGAGCCCAAAAAAAACTGAAGATTTCCGAGCTTCGACGACGTGCATGCGTTTCCCGCCGGCTGCATGGGACCCTCGTTGTACTGCACTGGACCCACGAAACGTGGGACGGACTTCCTGCTTACACACACACACACACACACACACACACACACACACACACACACACACACACACACACACACACACACACACACACACACACACACACACACACACACACTCGTTGTCGTCATGTCTGCGTTGTAATTGCGCTCCGTTCTTGCGTCGAACCGAAGCCAACGGCTTCACGTAGCCATTCAAAACTGGACGACTGATCCATTAATTCTTTGCACCATAAATATCAAACTTTTCTCCGATTTTTGCCTCAGAGTTTAACGGTACCTTGGAAAAGTCAACAAACAGCAAACTCCCGATGCAATTTCATTTTATTTTTTTTGTCGCCTCTACGTTGTCGTGCATATCGTACACGACGGGTGAAACACGACCTCGTCACTCTCCTTTCGCAAAAACCTCCAGTGAATCCGGATCCGTGTTTCTTCTTAACCTTTCGAATTGTGCAATGAACACAGCCACTATAACACTAAATCATAAAACACTAAATACATTAGAAGGTTTCAGTCGAGATGAAGTGTGTGTGTGTGTGTGTGTGTGTGTGTGTGTGTGTGTGTGTGTGTGTGTGTGTGTGTGTGTGTGTGTGTGTGTGTGTGTTGGTGGACGCTAACAAAAGGGTGCAAAAGGACGAAGGAAAGGTGGGCAAAAAAAGCCTTTCGCCGAGATGCAGAACTAGAACATATAGACGGGTTATATGGGCGAGCATCAGTCTGAAATCTCGGACGGGCCCATAAAAACGTCTCGCATTCACAAACTACAGTTAAAAACCAGTTAAGACGGATTTGGAATAGTTCAACATTTTGGGAAATATAACTTGTTCATATTTTCAGTTTATTTTTTTTGTATGAACACGTTGACTGCGGAGTTTGAGGTGCTGGTTTGTGCATTGTTGTTGCTAATCTTTCTAACCTTACGCTTATTTGAAAGCTTAATATTTATTTTAGTGGTATTGACACAACCAAACAAAACAAAAAATCCAAAAAATGTTGAACTGTTCGATTGGATTTCACTATTTTAAAGTTGAAGAAAAAATGTGGAGGAGGGAACATTTTGCTGCCATGTGATCTTCGATCTTGAACATTGTTTACTTGTGGAAGAAGTTGTGGAAGTTGATGTGTTGTGGAGAGTTTTTTAGTCCAGTGCTGAGTACTGTTGCTCGTAGGTCTTTTTTTAAGCCCATTCCTTGTTTTGTTTTTGTTTTTTCTCCCATGATAACTAAAGGCCGGCGTATCCGTGTGTAAAATTTAAACACATTAAAACTCATCTCAGCTGCTAAAACTCTTCAGTACCGCCTGTCGAACTGCAATAAACTAACACGGAGCTCCGCGTTGGATCATTTTGTGAATTACAAACTGCTCATAATTTGAATCGTGGCGAGTGTCTCCGTCGCTTTGTCTACTCTGTCTTTTGATGGATTTACATATCAGCTTGTCTGCAAACTTAAAGGTCATTTCATGTCATATTTTTTTATTGTTTGATAGCCAAAACTGGAAAAAAAGAAAGAAAAAAAAAAAAGCATTTCGTTATGAATTCAATTTTTGTCTCGCAAAAATGAAATCAATTAATTCTTATTGTGATGAAGCACTGAAACACATTATTTATTAAATTTTTTTGTTGTTGTTGTAAATAACTCGTTAAAACAGCAAAATAACAGAGTCTTATTCATTGACATGTTTTATGAACTGATTTAACAGTGTACATACATTTTTTTTTTTTTATGTCTCAGAAACCCATAATTTAAATTTCAAATGACAAAAAAAGGGGAAATGACTGGTGGGTCAACTTGGATGTTAAATCAAAATTTGTGTGCTAAAAGCTGTTATCGTGACGCTAACGTTCTTCCAGAAGCGGATGACTTTTTGTTAACGGACAAGTTGACCGGTTGGACAATCGACCAGAATTCCTGTTTTTGTCTTTTTAAGAGTGACAAGAAAAATAATAAATTCAACGTAAGAGTAGAAAACATCATGATGGAAAAACATCCAATCGTTGTAGCTGAGGTTTTTATGTTATTGGGTGTTTTTTTTTTTTTTTTGGAGGGGGGTGGGGGCGGGGCTTGTCACTCACTGTTGTGGTTCCCCTGTGGATGATGTGTAAATGAGTTATTAAACCAAATAAAAAGGGGTTTTTGTAACTTCCTGTCTGTCTTGTATTTGCTTGTGAAATTGTCTCAACGGAGCAGCGTGAAGGATTTAGTGGCATCTAGTGGTGAGGTTGTAGATTACAATCTTTAACTTCAGGTTTGTTATTATTATTTTTGACCTTATTTTAGTTAATGACACCATGATGACTTGTGGAAAACATTTATTGACCTCATAGGAGTACATTGGAGTTTTTTTCCCGGCTCCGGCCCCTACTGGCCGGCTGTGGTATTGCACTTTAGGACACTTCTGCATTGGCTTTGCTTTTCAGACTTGGAGACTACGTCCATTTTTATATACAGTCTAGGATTAACACGTGGCATCTGGACGAGAGAGCAGTTGTTGTTGTTGTTGTTGTTTTTTACTGAAGATATAAATCTATACAAAATAAAGTCTTAAAACTGAAGAGGAAAAATTTATCAATTAATACACATTTGATCTTTGCAGCAGCGGCATATAAACTACGTGGGATTGAGTTCGGATTAAATTACTGTGCAGCTTGTGTTCCTGGCTCGTTTGTGTGTTTTTCTAACGAGATATATCAAAGAAAAAGTGCAGAATAGGCGATTGGACACGCACACACACACACACACACACACACACACACACACACACACACACACACACACACACACACACTCACGCACACACTCACACACTGGCTGCAGCATGAATGACTGTGTGCTTACTCTGCTGCAGGGCTCCCCTCCCCGAAGCCTATAAATAGCCCCGTAATCCCATTAGAAGCTCAGTCTGCTTAGCCGACTCCATTCCGTCGATTGGCGAAATACCTCGTGTGCTTTCGGTCGCCAGGAAGCGACCTCGCTTCTCTTCTGTTGTGGAGGTCGGAGGGCAGGAAAGTGTCTCTGGGTCAACCGTATCGGGGTTGTTTAAAAATCGCATCTTAAAGGCTCTCAATTGAGTTTAGTTGGCTAATTTATTGTGTGATTGATCAGTTGTTTTACTTCTTATTGAGGCCGGCCTACTTTTATTTTTTTTTTTTAACATACAAATATTTTTCATTACTTATTTTGTTTTTTCTGGTGCTAAATACCTCAACTTTTTATTGGCTAATTAAACAGTCCATTCAGAAAGGTACTGAGGATATGTTGGTTTTTGTTTTTGGTGTAGCTGTATTTATTTTTTGTTGGTTTTTTCTTGGCTCACGTTTCTCCCGATTCTCTTTCTCTGTGTGCATGAAAATAAAACTGTGCATGACTAACCATTTATTTTATTTTTCCTCTTTTTCCAAGACAAATCTGACCATAAAAGTCACTATTACAAGAGTAACGTGATTAAAAACGAACAAACGGCGTGCAGTATCTTCCAAAAATGTGTTGAAAGTCTATAAATATCCATCTAAGATTAAATAAGATATGTAGCATTGGTTTGATTTTTTTTTTTTTTTTTTATTTTTTTTTGGGCCATATTGGAAAAATATTATTTTCAAGATATTGAATTTTCTTTCTTTTTTTTTTTACCTTAGCCTCCAAAAGCTACATGACACCCAAATAATGTAAATCTGAAAAGAATGGTTAAGATTTTCAAAGTTTTTATGATTAAACTTACATTTTTATGAGTATTGTACAATATTTTTTTCCCTCAAAAACACGCTGAGTTTTACTCTGAACAAACGGAGGATTCATTCACGGCCTTGAATCTTCAAAACAATCCGTCAAACCTTTCAGAAAATCAGCCGACTTTTATGTAAAAAAAAACCTAAAAAAAACGCTACGTCTGTTCTCACTTTCTGAATAGAGATGCTAAGTTTAAACAGACCTCCGAGTGAAGCAATGCACCTCGTTGTTTATGCCAAAGTGCTAATGACCTCCAACATGGCCGCCAGGGGTTGCATCACATCGTCAGGATCCCCCATCAAACCCCCCCCCCCATCCACCTACCCCCCTTTTCTCCCCCCCACCTCCCCCCTCAACGCCTGGACTTTCCAAAGGTCCGGCTGTTGAACACAGTTTATTTAGACAGTAACCCGAACCAGAACAAACTGGGGAGCTAAAAATACCAGCAGTCAACAGGCCGGCTGCTGTGGGACTGAGACCAGGTGGGGTGATGGGGAGGGAGAGGGGGACGGGGACGGGGGGGGGGGAGTAAATGGATGGACAACTGCTGAGGGAGATGGTGTAACAGCTCGAGCAAAAAAAAAAACAACAAAAAAGGCAAGAAAATACGGGGAAAACCCAACAAACCTTTCGGGCAGGACGGTTGAGCCGGATCGTCTCCGTCCTCTCTGACGTCCCACTCGCCGAAGCGATGAACTTTGCCCTCGACTTCAAGCCCCCGACACCGGGCAGCTCCGGGCCCGGTGCCGGGGGCGGCGGAGCCACCATGGAGGATCTGGAGAAGCAGCTGATCTGCCCCGTGTGCCTGGAGATGTTCTCCAAGCCCGTGGTCATCCTGCCCTGCCAGCACAACCTCTGCCGCAAGTGTGCCAACGACATCTTCCAGGTGAGGCGGCCTCAGACGCTCCGCCGTTGTTTTTAGTCTTTTATCAATTTTAAAGGTCCAAGTCCACCAAGCAGTCCTCGGAAGCTGGAGCGCCCGGAGAATTGGCAGCACATCGACATTAGAAAACCCGCCCGAAAAGTGTTAAAAATGTCCTCAAAATCCACTTTGCTCTCTTTTACCGTTACCATAGCAACCCGTGTTAATCATTAGTCCTGGATTTATCGGTTTCGTCAAATGTGAGCAACCGTACTTCAAAAGCTTTTGTCCCAAATTGTGCTAGTGTAAAATATTTTGAAAAATGTTTAGTGTTGTTTTTTTTGTTTTACTGTTTTAATGTTAATTTCTATTTTATATTTTGATGCACAAGATTATTTTTCTTTTGAACTACAAAATGAGCGACAAAACGGGTCAATTTGGTCTGAAAACTTTCCTATTGATTAAAAAAATCGTGCACAAAACAGGTCAAATGTCCTTTTTGTTGGTGTGTGGACAGATTTCTTTGGTTTGTTCGGATTTTGGAGTCTTTGAAGAGTCTGGAAAGGAAATGTGTTCAGAACACGTTTAGTTAAATGTTTACCGAAGGTTGCTCTTGAGATATTATCTTTCATGAAAACAGGTGATTAAGCTCTCTGATTAAAATGTGTTAATGATAGACGAAAGGAAAGAACATGATGTTCAACCACACAAAGCAAACATTGGCTGGATGGGAATTTCACTTTTTACTCATTTATGTATTTATAAGTTTTCATCACCAAATGTGAGCAAATCATAGACAAACTTTTGTCCCAAATGTTTTTGGTAAATATTTTATGCATATTGATGTAAACTTCCATTCTTTTATATTTTGTCGTCACTGGATATACGAGTTGGACCGGACTCGACTTAACGCCTCTCCTCGTTCGCACTTTTCTTTTTCTGCCCAGTCGGCGAATCCCCTGTGGCATTCCCGCGGCTCCTCCGGCGTGCCGGCCGGCGGCGGACGCTTCCGCTGCCCGTCGTGCCGCCGCGACGTGGTGCTGGACCGCCACGGAGTCTACGGCCTGCAGAGGAACCTGCTGGTGGAGAACATCATCGACATCTACAGGCAGCAGGAGTCCTCCAGGTGAGACGACGACACGCGACGACACTTAGTTTCAGGTGATTAAACACCGATTGAAAACATAATTATAAATATCATAAAACACCTCTGCCAATAGGTCCTCTTAAGTCCGACTTATTGGACGAGGGGGGAATTTAACAAAGTCAAAGAACGGAAAGATGATTATTGAACGTTTTAATGAAGCCTGTCATCATTTAAAAATAGTATAAAATTCAACAGGAAAATAAGCGGCAGGATATTGTTTCCTCCTCCCAACCCTCCTAACCTTAATGTTGTAGTAATGAGAGACTGCCAACAGAGGGCGGTGTTATATTCTATTACTGCTCGTTCACGGGCTTCTGACTGCAGAGCTGCAGACTCGTGGGCAGCGTTCTTGTTTTTTTTCCACAAATTAAATTCACAGTAACGAGAACCTCATAATGACAAAATGACGCATGCTTAAATTATCATACGACGGGATTAACTGTCATTTCCTGTGTTTGGTTTTTTTCACGTCACACATTTTCTCTCCATGTTTTCTTTTCATTTTTTTTTTTTCACACAAATATTTCAACCAGCCTGGAAACACGTGCAGCTTCTTGATTTTGTGCGTTACCCCGAAGGGACCGTGTGGGAATTCGTTTTTTTAACATTTTGAGGCGCTGGTTGATGATTACGGGCAGATGACGTGTCTGTGAGCGCGCGCAAGGCATGCTGGGAAAGGTGAAGAATGTCAAAAACACTCAAGGACAAAAAAAACAAACTAAATCAAACAAAGAAAAGAAACTCCTGATTCTTTCACAGGTTTCTCAAAATAAGTTGTGGACAGAAAGACCTTAAAAAAAAAAAAAATCAAAACTTCCGACTTCCAAATATTCACCAGTGTCTCACCTTCTGTGACCTTTTTGCTTTATTTTTTTATTTTCTGCTGTGTTGTGGCTTTAATAATTCAGCCGAGCAGGCGCCTCGAATCCGACCGTACCTGTCTTCGTTTTGCTGCTTATCAACGAACTAACTAACGTTTAATTGTCCGAAGTCTCTTTGCGGCTTTTGCATAAAAAGTAAAATGTCGAAGCCTCTTCAGTACATGCGATTTCTTAGTGTGCACACTTTACTACAGCTGATTTTAAAGTCATCCTTAATTTGTCACCTTCACTTCTGAAATAGAAGCTTTTAAAATGAGGCATTCATCAGAAAACAGCAGGACCGGAGTCCCCTTTTAATATCCGCGTGGGCTGGTATAGATGCGATCGCACACTAATGTTTTGTAACTTGTAGCTTCTCATCATTTATTTCACTCGGTGGAACATAAAAAAAAAGACATATCATTACTTAATCATCATTTCTGTCGGAGACGCCCACGTCAGAACACAAAAGGACAAATTTATTGTGTTTGAAATTTGGCTCCTGCTGAATCGGATGTTCAGAGTGCCAGAACCATCAAATGTCCGCGAGAGGTTCTGTTTTAAAAAGAAAAATAAAAAGAAATAAATCGAATGTCTGGCGGTGATTAATCTGGAAGAAAAATGATGTAAAACCACACAAAGAAACCTGGAAATATACTTGTTTCACATCCTTTATTCCGATAAAAAAAAAAAAAAAAAGGCCAATCTTCCTTTAAGTGCTGCTTTAAGGGGGAAACAAAATAAAATACTTTACAATCGGGTTAACCTTCAGACCCATTTTTGGACTCAATTTAGCCATCGGCGACGTGTTTCCAGTGTCGGGCCTCGAAGAAAACCTTGAAGAAAAGTCCAGCATGTCAGGATTTTTGTGTTTTTCCTACGTCGACCTAATAAAAGCGAACTAGTCCAAAAAAAACAGGCTCCTAAATCCAGATGTGGTTTCAGATGCCTTCAGAAGAAATACCTTCAAATGTTTTCTTTAAGGATAACTTAAAACGTATCCTCGAAAAAAAACATCTTTGGTCTGAATTGTATCTGTTCATCGAACCATTTTTGAGGTTAAACAATTATTGTAAATTTCCCGTAAAATGAATCTCCTTACATGATCTATGTGTTTCCAAATCGTCCGGTGGTGAAATACTAGACAGACTGGACTCTCCCACAAAGTTTAAACCAGACAAGTGAACAAAATGATAGAATTTTTTTTTCTATCATTTTGTTCTGTTGTCTGATAATTTAAAAAAAAAGAGTTTTATCAAACAAAACTTTTTGTCATTTTTAACACCTTTGAAAGATGGATTTTAAGGACTTAATTGCCAATTTTAAGGATAACTAAGATGTAAATGAAAACTTTTTAAGGGTCTTAAATTGTACTTAGCTACAATCTAAAATCGTCTTATTTAAACTCCTTTGCAGGCTTGTGAACGTGAAGCCGGAGCAGCAGCAGCAGCAGCAGCAGCAGCTGACGTGTGAAGAACACGAAGAGGAGAAGATCAACATCTACTGCCTGTCCTGCCAGACACCGACCTGCTCCATGTGCAAAGTGTTCGGGCGACACCGAGACTGCGACGTGGCGCCGCTGGGCAGCGTCTACGTCAGACAGAAGGTGAAAGAATCGACGAGCTTTTAGTAAATCCCGCCGGGGAGGGGGGAGGGTGGGCTCTAAAAATCAGACCACAGAACCGTTCCCCGCTTCAGTTTCCTTCGCTTGAGTTTAGTTCACCTCATTTCACCCACACCTTTTTCTCACTGCATTTCATCCCACTTCACTTGAGTGTCCGCTCGCTCTGAACCCCCCGTTTCGTTGGACTCCGCTTCACTTTACTTCACTCCGATCGACTCCGCTTCACTTTACTTCACTCCGACCGAATCCGCTTCACTTTACTTCACTCCGATCGACTCCGCTTCACTTTACTTCACTCCGATCGAATCCGCTTCACTTTACTTCACTCCGATCGAATCCGCTTCACTTTACTTCACTCCCATCGACTCCGCTTCACTTTACTTCACTCCGATCGAATCCGCTTCACTTTACTTCACTCCGATCGAATCCGCTTCACTTTACTTCACTCCGATCGACTCCGCTTCACTTTACTTTCGATTTTCACTTCACAATCTCACCGCTATCGTTCTGGTCGTTTTCCCTTTGCTGCCCTCCGCTTGACTCTCCGCTCCTCTGCACCCACATTTGATTCCACTCCACTTCACTTTACTTCGGTTTTCCCTTCCCGTCACTCCGCTTCATCCTTACATCACTGTTCTTCTCATCGTGGGCCGCTTCGCTTCCACTCCGCTTCATTTCCGTTTGTCTAATTTCGCTGTCCCAGAGAGCCCGCTGCTTCAGCCGAAGCTCGTTTTAAAGGTCAAACGGCCGCCGAGTTCACCAAATACTGGAAACGATAAAGTCCGTGCCTTAAAACGGCGGATGACGACCTTTATCGCTCCGTCTCTCGTTTCTATTTTTAAATCTTCCTTCTATTTCCTTTCCTGTTTGAGGTTTTAGAAATGTCGTGACAAAACGAGACGTGAAGCGATCCAACACGTACGTTGTTATTTCTCAGCGATATCGGACGTCGTTCTGTGTGCAGAGTCGAAGCAGAGTTTGCGTTTTCCGTCACTCGGACACAAAGACGGGGCAGCGAACGCATCGGTGTTGTCATGCAGACGGCGGCGGCGGCGGCGACGGCGGCCGGCGTTTTATCGAGCAGTTGGCTCTTGTTGACATTTGGCCGCCGGCCTCTCCATCTCTCACGCTCGTCTCTGAATCACTCATCTGAAATGTAGATGAGGCCCAAGGGAGGAGTTGTTGATCCTCCGTCTTCGAGGCGGAAAAACAAGAGCTTTTGTGATTTATTTATTTATTTTTTTCATAATTTGGCCCACGCAGAAAGTGCGAATGTTTGCGATAATATATGACACTTTTAACGGCGGAGTAGCTGTAACAGGCTATTTAAAAAATGTGCGATGATGTCATGAGACACTCGAAGCAGATGACTCATGTTGTTGTGCTTGGTGGTGTCAGGATTACTAACGACTCCTCCAGCAGCATCCGCCAAATCGCTCTTTTTTTTCTTTCTTTTTTTTTTTAATAAGAAAAGAGTTTGGTAATCTGCATGAAAACACAAACGCTGACAGACTTTCCAGTCGCTGATACAGAAAGTGTTTCAATTATTGATTTATCGAGTGAATATTTTCTCCGTAAAATGTCAAAAACGTGACGTGACAATAAATCGTGTTATAATCATGACATCATAAGTTTTTAAAGGTGTAGGACTCCAGTAAATAAGTAAAAATGCGGTGATGATTCTGAAATGAAAGGTGTGTAAATTCTCTTCACATTTTCTTCGCCATCAGCAGAACACCAAAAAAAAATAATAAAGCAAATCAATACGTCCTTCTTAGATGAGATTCGAGGTCACGACGAGCTGCTGGTTCATTTATTAATACGTGATTCAAACTCATTAGTTTTGTTGTGTTTTTTTTCGAGTGTTTTCAGACGATGGTCGTTGCTTGAATTAATGTCGGAGACTCTCTGGATGTTTTTCAGACGGAGCTGAGCGACGGCATCGCAGTCTTGGTCGCCAGTAACGACCACATCCAGGCGGTCATCACTCAGATGGAGGGAATCTGTCGCACCGTAGAGGTGAGATACACACACACACACACACACACACACACACACACACACACACACACACACACACACACACACACACACACACACACACACACACACACACACACACACACACACACACACACACACACGCACACACACACACACACACACACACAGGAGGATACATTTTATTTCTAGCTTATAGAAAATGTGAGCTTTCATGTTTAAATAAAGCGTGACACTGACACGGTTCCCTCCGGTGGACAGACGGGTGTATTACACGCTTTCGGTGAGATTGCGGGTTGCATACATTTACGTGGTAAAACAATCAACATCAGTTCCTGAGATGTCGGAGCATCACGACGGAAAAAAGTCGACCTCAAGGAACGACGAAACTTTGTCTTTTGTTTTGCAAGCGTTTTGCGGTTTTAAAAAAGAAAAAAAAAATGTATATATTTTCAAAGACCTTTCGTTAAATGTTCCTCCCCGCACTTCAGGAGAACGGTCAGCGGCAGAGAGAACAACTCGCCACCCGCTTGGACGGCCTGGTGGCCATCTTGGAGGAGCGCAAGCAGCAGCTGGTGGGCGTCATCACCCAACAGCAGGACGACAAGCTCAAACACGTCCGATCGCTCATCCGGCGGCACAGCGATCAGCTGGAGGCCGCGGTCACGGTGGTGGAGTCGGCCATACGGTCCACGGAGGAGCCGCTCGAGGCGCTCTTCATACGGGTGGGTGAAACTGAAGTCGTATCCATGTTACTTTTTATATACGAGCATTCGCAGGCTTTTAATCACCAAAATCATATTTTAGACGACATGCTATAGTATGACTTTTTATCATATTTTAGAAGACATGCTATAGTATGACTTTTTAATCATATTTTAGACGACGTGCTATAGTATGACTTTTTTTATCATATTTTAGACGACATGCTATAGTATGACTTTTTTAATCATATTTTAGACGACATGCTATAGTATGACTTTTTAATCATATTTTAGACGACATGCTATAGTATGACTTTTTTATCATATTTTAGACGACATGCTATAGTATGACTTTTTTTTATCATATTTTAGACGACATGCTATAGTATGACTTTTTTAATCATATTTTAGACGACATGCTATAGTATGACTTTTTAATCATATTTTAGACGACATGCTATAGTATGACTTTTTTATCATATTTTAGACGACATGCTATAGTATGACTTTTTTTTTTACCCGAAAAAACCTAAAAATGCTTAATAATTCAGTATGTTGTCTAAAATACGAAGAATAAGTCATACCACAGTATGTCATCGAAACAGTCGTACTATAGCATAACTTTTTCATCGACACAAAAATCACAAAAAATGTCATACTATAGTATGACTTTTTTTTTTGCCCAAAAAAACTTAAAAATGCTTAATAATTCAGTATGTTGTCTAAAATATGAAGAAATAGTCATCCCATAGTATGTCGTCGAAACATTCGTACTATAGCATAACTTTTTCATCGACACAAAAATCATCAAAAATGTCATACTATAGTATGACTTTTTATTTGGCCTAAAAAATTTAAAACATTTAATACTTTAGTATGTTGTCTAAAATATGAAGAATAAGTCATACCACAGTATGTCATCGAAACAGTCGTACTATAGCATAACTTTTTCATCGACACAAAAATCACAAAAAATGTCATACTATAGTATGACTTTTTTTTT
>NW_027210994.1:195000-220517 GCF_029030835.1 Brachyistius frenatus | reverse complement strand
TGTGTGTGTGTGTGTGTGTGTGTGTGTGTGTGTGTGTGTGTGTGTGTGTGTGTGTGTGTGTGTGTCTACAGAGTCGTACCAGTATCGTGGTTTCAACGGTCTGCTGCAGGACAACGACACGCTGCGTCTCGGTCTGGACTTCCAGAGGATGTTACGGATCAACCACATGTTGTACATCGCTGCCAGGTCTCACACACACACACACACACACACACACACACACACACACACACACACACACACACACACACACACACACACACACACACACACACATCAACATTTAGACAGTTTGACGTTATTTTATCGAGCAGAAAAAGTTTCTTATTTTAAACCCAGAATCATTTTTTCTTCTGGAGGTCAACGAACTGCCGACAACAATTAATTCATCAGTCGATCAATCAATGGAAAATTATTTAGTTAGTTTGTTTTATTATCACATAAATGTTTTTCATTTTCATGTCAGATTTGATGATTTGATGCTTTTGCTGTTTTTTTCTGTCAATTTTCTGGACAAAATATTTAAAAAAAAGTTTTAAAATTAGATTCTGAAATTAACAGGATTTTTTTTAAACTTAAATGAAACGACAAGTTAGTTTTTATTGACGAATACGGCATCAAACTGAAGCAAATCTTTTACCAGAGCTACAACGATTATTTAATCAAATTTGCTCTCCAACTTTTTAGTAATTGTTTCATCCTAAAAAGTGCAGATTAGTTTAATTTATTTGTCTCACTTCATAATAAACTGATTATTCGAAGGTTTCTGCTTGTTTTCATGAAACAGACGTTTGAAGGTGAAACATTCAATCAACATAAAATTAACCTGCAGCTACTTTAATGATTTTAAAGAAAAAAAAGTTCAAATATTTAATTAATTCAGCTTTTAATTGTGAAGATGAAAAAACAAGCAGATTAAAAACGGGACTGTGGACACGAACAACATTTGTCTTCTTTATTTTTACAGATTTTTGACCTAATTGTGAATAAATTCACCAAGAAAATAAAGTGTTGATGAATCAGACACGTACATTAATAACGAGGCGTTCACTGACTCTGCTTTCATGTCCTCAGAGACCACGTGTTCGCCGTCAATCTGACGACGGCTTCGGACGACTTCGTCCCGCGGCTGGTGAGAATATTATCTATAAATATTATGTATGTATATATATATATATATATGTATATATTTATATTTATACACCGTAAACTGTTTATTTTGTTATTTATGTTATATGACCTCATTTCTGAGCATCGTTTGTTTCCAGCTGAGGGTCTCTGCTGTGTTTGTGTCCTCTGATCTCTGCGTGTCTCCCTGTGGGCGGAGCTTAAACCTCCGCTAACACTGAGTGCAGCAGATAGTCGTTCACTCGGACACGTTAGAAAATAAATAAATAAAAAATGCTGAATCGGTATTTTGTTCAAACCTTCAGCGAGCTGCTCAGAAACGTGTCGGAGACATAGAAGTTGAAATCAACTGTAAATATCCGTTCCTGAGTAACTGTTTTGTTACTAATGGACCAGAAGGTGTTGAATACAGGCCGATACCTGGGATTCAGAAGCTCCGCCCCTCAGCACAACAAGGAAGAAGCTTTTTTTTACTTCCTGCTCCACAGAAGCAGTGACAATGAGAGCCGGCAGAACAAATGCACTGCAGCACAAAGACACGTTTCCTTTGATCCGCCTCTTCAAAGGGAAAAAGGTTACCAGGTGGCCACTGACAGTAATGGGGGCCTCCCGGTGCATTGTGGGACGGCTGGGCGCCCGCAGCTCTTTGATGTGAGCTGTTACTCTCATTGTCGTTGAACTGACCCGAAGCGCTGCATCACATCCTGCCGGATCTCCGTCGCTATTTATAGACTTATTGTAAAGAAATAGATGAATTACATAGATGAATTATTTAGATAAATTACACAGATGACCAAAATAGTTGAATTATATAGATTAATTATATAGATGAATTACATAGATGAATTATTTAGATAAATTACACAGATGACCAAAATAGTTGAATTATATAGATGAATTATATAGATGAATTATAGATGAATTACATAGATGAATTATAGATGAATTACATAGATGAATTATATAGATGAATTACACAGATGAATTATAGATGAATTATAGATGAATTACATAGATGAATTATATAGATGAATTATATAGAAGAATTACATAGATGAATTACATAGATGAATTATAGATGAATTACATAGATGAATTATATAGATGAATTATATAGATGAATTACACAGATGAATTATATAGATGAATTATATAGAAGAATTACATAGATGAATTACATAGATGAATTATAGATGAATTACATAGATGAATTATATAGATGAATTATATAGAAGAATTACATAGATGAATTACATAGATGAATTATATAGATGAATTATATAGATGAATTACATAGATGAATTATATAGAAGAATTACATAGATGAATTATAGATGAATTACATAGATGAATTATATAGATGAATTATATAGATGAATTATATAGATGAATTACATAGATGAATTACATAGATGAATTATAGATGAATTACATAGATGAATTATATAGATGAATTATATAGATGAATTATATAGATGAATTACATAGATGAATTATATAGATGAATTATATAGATGAATTATATAGAAGAATTACATAGATGAATTACATAGATGAATTATAGATGAATTACATAGATGAATTATATAGATGAATTATATAGATGAATTACATAGATGAATTATATAGATGAATTACATAGATGAATTACATAGAAGAATTATATAGATGAATTATATAGATGAATTACATAGATGAATTATATAGATGAATTATATAGATGAATTACATAGATAAATTATATAGATGAATTACATAGATGAATTATAGATGAATTACATAGATGAATTATAGATGAATTACATAGATGAATTATATAGATGAATTATATAGATGAATTATAGATGAATTATATAGATGAATTACATAGATGAATTATATAGATGAATTACATAGATGAATTATAGATGAATTACATAGATGAATTATATAGATGAATTACATAGATGAATTACATAGATGAATTACATAGATGAATTACATAGATGAATTATATAGATGAATTACATAGATGAATTATAGATGAATTATATAGATGAATTACATAGATGAATTATAGATAAATTACATAGATGAATTACATAGATGAATTATATAGATGAATTATATAGATGAATTACATAGATGAATTATAGATGAATTATATAGATGAATTACATAGATGAATTATAGATAAATTACATAGATGAATTACATAGATGAATTATATAGATGAATTACATAGATGAATTACATAGATGAATAACATAGATGAATTACATAGATGAATTACATAGATGAATTACATAGATGAATTACATAGATGAATTACATAGATGAATTATATAGATGAATTACATAGATGAATTACATAGATGAATTATAGAGATGAATTATATAGATGAATTCGTACCAAAAAATTCTTACATAAATAAATTTGTATATAGAAAAATGAATATCAGTGATGTCATCGGTGACAT
Organism: Brachyistius frenatus; assembly: GCF_029030835.1. NCBI lineage: Eukaryota > Metazoa > Chordata > Actinopteri > Embiotocidae > Brachyistius > Brachyistius frenatus. Next base: position 216,930 of record NW_027210994.1, on the reverse strand, counting down.
CACTGCAGCGAGGAGGAAAAGTCAAAGCAGCTGTGAAGGAGCTCCTTTAACTCGAGATCCGTTTCTCCTCCGGAGGTTTTAATCAAATCTGGAGGCTGCTCGGTTGCCACGGAGACGACCGAGCTGTCATCACCGAGTTGATCTCCAGGACAACGAGCATCCGTCTGTTACCGAGACGCCGCTGAGAGCTCTGAAGTTTCCTGTGAGTTCGGATCATTTAGTTGAACTGCGACGTCTCATCCTGATTGTTGTTTATTTATTTATTTATTTTGGGACAAACACAACGCTGATAAACAAACACGCTCTCAGAGGTGTAAACAACCATCAGACGGCATGTCGCTGTCGTCTGATTGGCTTTGAAGCTCCACTCAGAGTAAACAGCCCGTCTTCGGGTCCAGCCCCCCCCCCCCCCAGCTGTTTCAGCAAGCATGTCCGACTCTTCATCTTCGTCATCGTCGATAACGTTCCTCTTCCTGTCGTTTCAGAAGCTGACGTGGAAATCCAAAGACGTCAGCAAGTGCACAGTCCGAGGGAAGAACAGCGTGCGTTCCTCTTCCTCCCACGTTTTACTGCCTGCTGCTGCGTTCACTGACAGTTTTATCCTCGTAAAGATGAGATTTGTTTATATCCCGTCTGTTTGTGTTTTCAGGACGAGTGCTACAACTACGTCAAAGTTCTGGTTCCCCGAAACGACGAGACGCTGTTCGCCTGCGGGACCAACGCCTTCAACCCGACCTGCCGCAACTACAAGGTGAACGTTTCCGAGGTTCGGAACGACAGTACGAGTCCTCGGTTAGCGTTAGCGTCGTGAACGTTATTGCTCACGTACTTTCCTCTGTACTCAGTGTTACCGGAGGACTCCACTAGAGGGCGCAACCAGAGAAACAAAGATTTCATTAGAACATGATGTAAACAATAAACTTAACCGTAACAGTCTCGGACTTGATTCCAGTTTAGTTCTGCTGGTCCTCACCGCCCCCTACAGGCCATCTGTATATTGCATCGTGTGTTAATTTCCGGTAGAATCAGAGGATTTAAAGAAACCTGCCGGTGGTTTTCATGTGTAGACTTCTTCCAGCTCGTTTATTACGTATTGATGCTTTCTAGTCTGCAGCTCCCTCAGAAATTCATACTTAGATAAATTCATACTTAGATAAATTCATACTTAGATAAATTCATACTTAAATAAATTCATACAGATAAATTCATACTTAGATAAATTCGTACATAAATAAATTCATACAGATAAATTCATACTTAGATAAATTCGTACATAAATAAATTCATACAGATAAATTCATACTTAGATAAATTCGTACATAGATAAATTCGTACATAAATAAATTCATACAGATAAATTCATACTTAGATAAATTCGTACATAGATAAATTCGTACAGATAAATTCGTACATGGATAAATTACATATTTTTGTGGTTTTGCAGATGGCCCTGGCCAAATGGCTCGCTAGCGCCCCCTAAACTGCAGTTCCTACTTTCACCTACATGCACGAAATTTGGTGGACACGTGTATCATACTGAGAGCTACAAAAAACGTCTCTTGTTCACTTTGGATTTGATGAGAGAAGTTGAATGGGAGTCTATGGAGCCGGAGGCTTTTTGGAGCCGACCTCTAGTGGCACTCGCTGGTATTGCAGCTGAAGACACTTCTGGATCAGAACCATTTTACAGACCTGAAGCTACAAACTCTTTTACAGTCTACGATACAGAAACAAGTAATTTCAGTGAGTGTAATCGCGTATTTATTATTCGTTCACTCTGACGTTCTTTTCACTCCTAATTGAAAGCGTCACACTAAACATAACACCTCCACCAAACAAACAACATCTCAGCTGTCAATCAGGAGCCAAGCTCCTTTTTTTTGTCATGCTGGAAGTTTGATTGACAGCCGACGACCCCGTTTAGCAGCAGCTTTGAAACCTCGGGCGGCGGGAAAAAACCCAAACAATGAGACGTTTACCTGGAGACGAAGAGACTCTTTGTTTTCTGGATGTGATGGAAGATAACGCAGAAAGAAAACCACAGACGCTGCTCTCATTTCATGATTGATAGCAGAAAATAAAATCAGCTCAGACTTGTTTTAAAGAACAGGAAGTCATTTTTTTTAGGGCTTTTTAAACACTCCTGCAGGTTGACTGATAATCAGCCTGAAGTTTGGACTGCTTTGGTCGAACTGCTGCGACGTTGTTGTTGATGATTGAAGTTTGGAGGCTGAAATAAGAAACGCTGCAGAAAACAAATGGAAAAAGAAAGAAACACAACTTCTGTGTAGTTGTTGTCTCACTTGAATAAAAGAATTACACGAAGTCATAAAACCTCTTTTTACTCGGGCTAAATTGATTTATTTTTATGAATGACCGTTGCTAGCTGGCTAGCATGGTAGCGGTTGGTTAATGTTCACAGGAGCTTCATCAGGTTCCCACAAAGATGTGAACCTGCTGATCGCCGTATGTTAGAAGATCTCCTCCTCCGTTTTTATTAGACATTTTATTATTAAGCCTTTTGATTTTCCCACAGCATCGACTTCCTAATATTAAGCGTTTTGTTCTTGAAATTTTGATATTTCTTCATTTCAGTGTGATCAGATTTCCTTTTGCTTTTGCGGTCGTTCTGTTTTCTCATTGCTGGAATCACTTGAAATCAGTCAAACACCTCATTTAAATTCAGCGATTTGCAGCTGATATCGGTGACGCAAAATACTTTCAGTAAAAAACACAGTTTAGTTCCTTTTATTTGAGATCTCAGTAAGTCTGAGATCCATCGCGTCCTTCAAGAGCTTTTGATTCGGAAAAGTTCGGCGAGACGATGTTCCTGTCAGCCGTCAGATGTTTGATTTCATTTGTTTTCTGTTTGAGGAGACGAGGACAGAAAGACGAACATGTTTTCAGGTTCCTGTTTCACAATGAGATGAATTAAAACCCGACTCTGTTCTCTGATCGAAGCTTCTGTTTCCTGCTGCGTTCAAAGAGAAAATAAAACATCCAGCAGGTCAGGATGAGTTTTTAATTTGCTGATCTGAGCCGTCAGCGCCGTCAGGATGAAGACGACGAGTCAGCAGATCAGCCGTTTTATTATTAGCCGGCGCGTTGACGTGAACTCCGACTGACTCCGGCTGATTAGCAGTCGTTTCTGCTGACGCGTCGTTTTTAACACAAAACTCTGCACAAAATGATCAAACGTGAAGTTTCAGGTTCACAACTGTTATTTCTTCTTTTTAAATCTTCCCCAGATGACATCGCTGGAGCAGGTCGGGGAGGAGGTGGTCGGCCAGGCTCGCTGTCCCTTCGAGTCCGGTCAGTCCAACGTCGGCCTGTTCGCAGGTGAGTCGGCTTTAATCTCCTGAAACGAGACGCGGGATTTAGTTCTTTTTTTGCTATTTTTTCATGCACAGATCAAAAACAGGTTTATTTAAAAAAAGGAGAAAAACCTAAAAAAGATTAACAAATAAAAACCCTGCAGGTTGTTGTTTTTTGAAGCTTTATGAATAATAAACGGAACAACGACCCATTCGTACGACATCAAAACAAACTGCATTTAACATTTAACAAAACCAGAAAGAAAATGAGATTCATTTTCAACAAGAAACAATTCGTGTTTAATTTAAATATAAGTTTGTAATTTTACTGTAAAGAGAAGCCGGACGAGAAAAAAGTCCAGCTCAGCAAAATCGGTTTATTTTTTACGTTTTCCTCTCATTTTGACCCGATTATTTATTCAAATTTGCGATGTTTTATTTGAACTTCTCAGGTGGAGATTTCTACTCGGCCACCATGACGGACTTTCTGGCCAGCGACGCCGTAATCTACAGAAGTCTCGGTGACGGCCGGCCGGTTCTCCGGACCGTCAAGTACGACTCCAAGTGGCTCCGAGGTGACGTCGACTCCACTCTGACCTCAGCACAACGATCCAGTATGTCTGCGGTCTCTTACTTTGAAAATCCTTCTGTCTCTCTGCAGAGCCTCACTTCCTGCACGCCATCGACTACGGAAACTACGTGTACTTCTTCCTGAGCGAGATCGCGGTGGAGTACACGGCGCTCGGGAAGGTACGCCTGTTTTTATCGTTTTTATTGGTCGATGTCGAACCGCGTGATCGTATCTTTACCTCTTCCCGCCTCTAGGTGGTGTTTTCTCGGGTCGCGCGCGTCTGTAAGAACGATAACGGAGGATCTCCGCGAGTCCTGGACAGATACTGGACCTCCTTCTTAAAGGTGACATCACGCTAACTTCAGTTTTAAAAAAACAAAACACGCTGACCAACTGTTTTTTTTACGTATCGTAACTCTTCGTATGTTTTTCAGGCTCGGTTGAACTGTTCGGTTCCCGGAGACTCTTTCTTCTACTTCGATGTCCTCCAGTCGCTCACCAACGTGCTGCAGATCAACCAGCGACCCGCCGTGGTCGGAGTCTTCACCACTCAGGCCAACAGGTGTGGGGGCGGGGCCACGGGGGGGGAGGGGCCTTCAGGTCGACCGATCGGAGGGTCCAACCTAAAGAGAAAGGACAGTCAAAAAAGTTTCTCTCTTTTTTCGGAAAATAAGGACGTTTTAAAAAAAATTGTTTTTAGTTTGGGAATTTTTTTTTGTAGAAAGTGAACTTCTGTGTTTCAATGTGAGCAGAATTTTGAAAAATCTCTTTGAAAGTGAGACTATTTTTCTAAAATGAAAGTATTAAAATTATTTTTCAAATGTGGGGAGTTTTTTCTCTTTTTTTTAAGTAAAGATTTCTTTTTAAATGGGAGAAGTTTTTATTTTTAATTTTGGACTCTTGAGAAGTCTGGACTTTTATTGTAAAAGTGGGAAAAATTCTGAAAAATGTTAATAGTTAAAAAGGGTGAACAAGTCCTTCACGGCAGGTCGGTTTTATTTGAACGTGAAGGCATTAATAAATAAAGCAGGGTTTTTTGGGAAAGTGAGAACATCTTTGGAAAGTTATTCTACTTTTAATTGATTGGACATATTTTGGAAAATGTTCTATTTTAGACAGCGAGGAAATTTATTTGGAAAGTAAAACATTTTTTTGCAAAGTTGGCGACAACAATTTTTAAAATATGAACACTGAAGTGCTTTGAAACATTTTATCAGGACATGAAGGCATTTTGTAGAAAATAAGGACATTTTTGAATTGATTGTTCATATTTTGTAAAATGTTATTTTAGACAGTGAGGACATTTTATTTATGGAAAGTGACAAAAAATTGGGGACAACATTTTTGAACATATGAACACAGTGAAAAAAGTGTTTTGAAGCATGAAGTCAGTTTCATTTGAGAATTAAGGCATTTTTATGAAGGCAAGACTTCTTTCAGGGAAATGAGGACATTTTATTTACTCGTACAAAAAGACTTGACTTCAGTTTTCATGCTGGATTTGAGGTTCCTGCTCAGATTCGGGTCAAAGATTATGAAACAGGATCCAGACGTGGATAATCTTCTTTTTGGGTTTTTTCTTTTTGTTCCATCTTCCTCTCATTTTCCATTCTGTCTCGTTTTCCCGTCTTTGCTTCGTACCCATAATCCTCCAGGAGTGTGACCTCGTTAGTTGCCGCTCGGCGTGTCGACAGTCTAAACTGTCGGATTATAGAAGAACTGAAGATTTTTTAATCTGAAAGTTTTGGGAGTCTCGTCCTTTTGCTGTTTTAGGTTTGTTTTGCTGACTCAGCGCAGGTCTGACGTGACAGAGCGTCCTTTAACTCGTCTCAGACCCGTTTGCAGCCCGTTGAAAGTCGGGTTTTAGTTCTGCTGACTCGGCGTTGTCGTGTGTCTGCAGTATTCCCGGCTCAGCGGTTTGCGCCTTCTATATGGACGACATCGAGAAAGTCTTCAACGGGAAGTTCAAGGAGCAGCGGACCAGCGACTCGGCCTGGACTCCGGTACCGGACGAGCAGGTTCCCCGACCGAGGTGAGACCCTGGACCGGTCGTCAGGTTTAACTAAACTCAGGATGACTTAAACCCGCCTCATTAAATGTGTGTTTTTTTTTCATCTCCAGGCCGGGAACCTGCGCCGGCGACGGTCCGGCTTCGGACTACAAATCGTCGGTTCAGTTCCCGGATGAGACGCTGACCTTCATCAAGTCGTATCCTCTGATGGACGAAGCTGTTCCCTCCGTCAACGACCGGCCGTGTTTCACCAGGACGGCCAGCAGGTGAGATACAGAACACGCTAAAAACACGCGTGCCGGTTCAAATCTCTGAACACGAGGGACGAGGCTGAAAACCAACTGGAGATCTTCCAAAACAGACACAATTCTGTCGTGGAAATCACTGCATGGGCTCAGGAACACTTCAGAAAATCATCGTCTGGGAACAAAATTCACACGAGGTTCAAACATTAAATCTAAATCTAATCTAATCTATTTTCATTAGATGTTTTGTTACTCGGTACTAAAATCAGCTGATCACTAAGATTTATTTGGGACGGATGATGTTTTTCTTCGTCTCTGCTCCTGTTGGTGATGATAAAAACAGAAATGTGAGGAGGTGAAGAGGAAAAGCAGAAAGCGTGAAGTGAAGGTTTTGCCTCGGATGAGACAGACTTTGTAAATTACAAGCGTCCGCGAGAGGCAGCGAACGCATCGTCCCGACGACCCCGTAAAGCCGCGCGGGATCATCGGCGTCTCTGATTGGTCGCTCCGTCCGACCTTTTTAATCCACGGCTGGTTTTCAAAATGAGTTTCTGATGGATTGTAATTACAGTCGAGAACGAGACGCTTAATTCCACCAACAAAGAGCTGGCTGACTCAGATAATGAAGATGATGATGATGATGATGATGATGGAAGCTCACCTGTTACATCACATGGAAGTCGTCGACGCCCACAAAGGAGCAGAAACGTCCAGAAACTGTTGGACCAATTGGTGCAGAGATGAAACTCCTGATGTTACATCTGGTTTCATCATCAGGCTGAAAGTCTTTTAATATCACGTTGAAATAAAATCTCCATATTTGAGGCTCCGCTGGAAAAAAACAACCAAAAACCCTGAACCGGGTTTAAATCACTCGAACGCTCCCTTGATGATCTTTAAGCACCACCTGAGATTCACACCGGACCTCCTCCACCGAGCCACAACGACCCTTCAGCTTTGGCTTCGTGTTGGAGAAGCCTCGTTGCCATGGTGACACATTTCAGGTGGTTTTGCAGCGAATGTTTTAGAACTCAGTTTTGACAGCCTGACAACCTGCTAACAAAGCTAACAAAAGCTAAAAAAACAACTAAACTCAAGTGAACACAGGGCTAATAATGCTAACAACCTGCTAACACACCAAAAAGATTTGGCTAATTTCGATTAAAAACAGCTAAACTCAAGTTAACAAACACTTGGCAAAGCTAACAACCAGCTAACAAAGCTAACAAACAACTAATTTAGCTAAAAACCAGCCAAGAAAGCTAAAAAAACAGCTGATTACGCTAAACTCAAGTTAACAAACAGCTAATAATGCTGTCAACCTGCTAAGAAGCTAACAAGCAGCTAACAGCTACAAAAAAAAATCTGCAAATTTTGCTAAAATCCAGCTAAACTCAAAATATCAAACGGCTATCAACTGGGATGCGTTTCCTGTTGTGTTTCCACCCGGCAGGTCCAAGCTGACCCAGATCGTGGTGGACGTGTCGGCCGGTCCCTACAAGGACCGGAGCGTCATGTTCCTGGGCTCCGACGACGGCCGGGTCCTGAAGGTTCTGGCCAGCACGCATCCGAACAACAGCTTTGGGTCCAAACTGCTGGAGGACATTGATGTCTACAACCCGTCCAAGTGAGAATCGGATTGGCTGTTTTACCGACGTTAAATATCTAAATATCCTCCGTCGTACGATGGCGATCCGTTTCCTGTTTCCAGGTGTAACGTTCAGGGTCAGCAGGACCGCCGGGTTCTGGGACTGGAGCTGGACAAGGATCATCACGCCCTGTTCGTGGCCTTCAGCAGCTGCGTCATCAGAGTACCGCTGAGCCGCTGCTCCCAACACGGAGCCTGTAAAAAGTAAGAGAGCGAAGTGGACCTTTAAACTGTGACTGAAGCTTTTTATTTAGAACCGGACCTTTAAACTGTGACTGAAGCTTTTTATTTAGAACCGGACCTTTAAACTGTGGCTGAAGCTTTTTATTCAGAACCGGACCTTTAAACTGTGTCTGAAGCTTTTTATTCAGAACCGGACCTTTAAACTCTTACTGAAGCTTTTTATTCAGAACCGGACCTTTAAACTCTGACTGAAGCTTTTTATTCAGAACCGGACCTTTAAACTCTGACTGAAGGTTTTATTCTTCCTTTTCATTTCAACACTCTGGTTCTAACTCTTTTTTTTCACAAAGCTTGAATTTGTCGTTTACTCTGGAAAACATCCAGAAATCCGAACGGGGGAATCTTTTTTTAATCGCTTTAAACACGGAGCTTAATTCGCCTGATCGGCGTGTTCGCGGGGAAACGGGGGATCTGAGTCTGAATCCTGAAACACGAACAGAAGGAAGTTTATTTTTAGACGAGGAGAACAGAATTAGCGCTCGTTCATCATCTGAACACTGAACACTAATCAGACTCCGTTTAATCAGTGAGTCAATGAGCGAATGGCGACCAGAGTGATGTGAAAACAGCTGCAGCATCGGAGGGACTCCGACCTGCAGAGATATGGAGGGATGTCTCACTCTGTACTGGTTTCCTCTCCAGATCCTGCCTTGCCTCTCGGGATCCGTACTGCATCTGGCTTCGGACCGGCAGCTGCGCCAACGTAGCGCCGGGGTTCAAGTACGTGTCACTTCCTGTTTCTCTCTTTTTAATCCGTCGCTTTTCTTTTTCTTTTATTTCTGTTATTTCCTTTTTGTTTTTATTTCTTTTTTTTTTTAATGTCTATTATTTTATTTTTTTTAAATTTCATTTGTTTTCTTTCTTTTCTATTGTTATTTTTCTCTTTTATTTTGCTCATATTCTATTTTTCATTTGCTTTTCTTATCTTTTTTACCTTTCTACTCTTTGTTTTCTGTTATATCTTTTCCTTTATTTATTTTTCTTGTCGTCTTTTCTTTTCCTTCTTTTCTTTATTTTCTGTGATATTCTTTTCTTTTCTGTTTCTTGAATTTCTTTTCTTTCCTTTTCTGTTCCGTTCTTCGTTCCTCTCATCGGTCCGACAGTTAACGCCTCTTTGCTCGTTTATCTGATGGATATAAATCTACAGCAGGGAGGGAAGGACAACGAGGGACAGGTGAATCTCCAGGCTCGACTCTCCTGTCTTGAATTTGGAGTCAAACTGATAGTTTGAAGAAGCTTCTCTGCAGGTTTCAGGAGACGCTGTGACGCTGTGATGTCATTCAGTGCATCCAGGTTTTCTTGTTCGATTTTGTGGACCAGGTGTGTTTACGAGGACCAGGTGTGTTTACAGGTGTGTTTAAGAGAACCGGGTGTGTTTACGAGGACCAGGTGTGTTTACAGGTGTGTTTAAGAGAACCAGGTGTGTTTACGAGGACCAGGTGTGTTTAAGAGAACCAGGTGTGTTTACGAGGACCAGGTGTGTTTAAGAGAACCAGGTGTGTTTACGAGGACCAGGTGTGTTTCTGGTAACTTTGAGCTTCAGGTGTGAGCCGGCTCTCCTCTCCCGAAACAGACTCTCTTATCGCGGATTGACTCATCTTTCATGTGCGAACCTGTCGGGGTTTCTTATCCTGCATTCTGCCTGTCAGCTGTTTTCTGCCGACGAAGCATGTTTTGATGAAATCTTTGAAGCCCTCCTGGAGGGGGCCGGTCGAACACACTCTTATTAAATTTACATGTTTTCACGCGGTGGAGAAAAGTTTCCCTCCAGAATAAAAAAGGCTTCAGAGGAATCGGGAGCTTTTTGTCCCGTCGGATCGCTGCAGCGCCGGTTTGATGAAGCGAGTTTGTGTCGGAGACTTCCATCAGACGAGAACACATAATCCTCACGTTGATCTCCACTCAGACTCCTTGTGCTGCAGCGGAGACGTTTCAGGGACGGGAGGACATCAGAAGGGACATTTGGGAGGGTGGAGTCAAAACTGGTTGACATGGAGACGGTTTAATCTTCGGAGGTGGTTTATGAGGACCAGGTGTGTTTACAGGTGTGTTTAGGAGGACCAGGTGTGTTTATGAGGACCAGGTGTGTTTACAAGTGTGTTTATGAGGACCAGGTGTGTTTATGAGGACCAGGTGTGTTTACAGGTGTGTTTATGAGGACCAGGTGTGTTTACAAGTGTGTTTATGAGGACCAGGTGTGTTTATGAGGACCAGGTGTGTTTACAAGTGTGTTTATGAGGACCAGGTGTGTTTATGAGGACCAGGTGTGTTTATGAGGACCAGGTGTGTTTACAGGTGTGTTTATGAGGACCAGGTGTGTTTACAAGTGTGTTTATGAGGACCAGGTGTGTTTATGAGGACCAGGTGTGTTTACAGGTGTGTTTATGAGGACCAGGTGTGTTTACAAGTGTGTTTATGAGGACCAGGTGTGTTTACAAGTGTGTTTATGAGGACCAGGTGTGTTTATGAGGACCAGGTGTGTTTACAGGTGTGTTTATGAGGACCAGGTATGTTTATGAGGACCAGGTGTGTTTTACAAGTGTGTTTATGAGGACCAGGTGCGTTTATGAGGACCAGGAGTGTTTACAGATGTGTTTATGAGGACCAGGTGTGTTTATGAGGACCAGGAGTGTTTACAGGTGTGGTTATGAGGACCAGGTGTGTTTATGAGGACCAGGTGTGTTTACAAGTGTGTTTATGAGGACCAGGTGTGTTTATGAGGACCAGGTGTGTTTACAGGTGTGTTTATGAAGACCAGGTGTGTTTATGAGGACGCAAGAGACACATGATAATCTCGTTATCTCAGAAGTCCTTCATCCTAATCTTCAGATTCGAGGGAGTCAGATGAAGGCGCACACACACACAAAAAAACACACACACACACACACACACACACACACACACACACACAGAGAGAGAGCGGAAACAGATATCTGCGTCAGCAGCATTAAACACACTCAGTCTGTGTTTTTAATGCGAAGCGCTGCAGAAAGATCAAAACGGACAGGATGAGCCGGTGGAGATGAAGACGAGCGAGGAAGGAAGGAAGAGGGAGGCGAAGCGGTGATGCAAGAGCTGGAAAGGAGGACGAAGGAGAGCGAAGATGAGAGATAATGGGGGGAAAAAACAACAGCGATATCTGTGTTAGAGAGTTAAAACAGGAAGTAAAAGAAGAAGCAGCTTCCAGGTTCTGATTTTCTGTCTCAGCTCTGGTTTAGATTTTTAAAGAGATTTATTTGTCTCTGTGCGAACACTCGTCTCTTTTTATTAATGATCTCCGAGCGGGAACGAGTCAGCAGACGTGTAATAAACATCATCGTGTGTTTGTGACGTCCGTCCAGCTCACGGGAGAAACTTCCACTGACTCTGATTATCTTCCATTGGCGTCAGAGCGGATCTCGCCGTCGGTCGTCTGATCCGTTCAAATCAAAACCTCAGAAACAACACGTCCTCAGATTCACCAAGTTTTACTACCTGCAAGATTTCATTATTAGTGAAGCCTCCAGTCACAGCAGGAATTTCAGCTCTCACCATAACAGACTGTTTCTGAAAGAGTTCGTAGCTTCAGGTCTGTAAAATGGTTCTGATCCAGAAGTGTCTTCAGCTGCAATACCAGCGAGTGCCACTAGAGGTCGGCTCCAAAAAGCCTCCGGCTCCATAGACTCCCATTCAACTTCTCTCATCAAATCCAAAGTGAATAAAATGTGTCCATCAGTTATCTCGGTGTTGTTAGCTAAAGTCACTCCTTCTTCTTAGTTTTCTGGAGGTCCATCTGAAAATAATCCCTCATTCATTAGAAAAGAAGATTCAAGAAGACCTGTTTTTGGGGGCGTGTCTGTTTGATTGACAGGCCTGCGGTGCAGTCAGGTTACAGCTATCGGTGGGCGGGACGTAGTATCGTCAGGTTTCCGATCAGATCAGTCAGATCCACCGCTGGCTCCTCCCCCAGCTCGTCCAAATATGGTCACTTCCTGCTCCAAACCGCTCCGAACTAGCAAAGATGGTGACGGACAGAATCTGAACTGGAGGATTCATAACGTTCACAAACCAACGGTGACGTCACTGATGGTCACCATCTGGCAGCAGAAGTGACCATATTTGGATGAGCTGGGGAGGAGCCGAGGAAGCTTTGCCCCGCCCACTTGTACCTGAAACTTGACTGCACCACAGGCCTGTCAACCAAAATGCCCTGAAACATAGTTCTATATTTCAGGTTTGTGTCGGTGATTTTTTGAAACCGACGTTCTCCAGAAAATCCGGCGACACTCCGTCTGACCTCGGTGCAGCTGATCGAAGCGTAAACACAGACGTTCGTCTCTGAGCTGAAGAGAGTTTAGCTCCTAAAACTGGAGCTGATAAGTGAGAAGATTGTCCTCCGGGGACAGATGGAGGGCGTTTTTATAGGTTATATAACTTCAGCTGAGGACAGAAAGTTCACGAGGTATAAATCAGGCAGTAATATTTAATCCTGCTTCTAATAAACGACCATCGAAATAAGTTCTCCTTCGATTAACTTTTCTTTCATAATGAATTAATTGTTTTCGTGTTCAAGACGTTTTAATATTAAGTGAATTTTTAGCTTTTTTTTCTACATAAAATGACTTAAAAGATTTAAATATGGAGATTTTTGCTGCTCGTTAAAATTAAACTGAAGCTCTCCTTTAATTTATTTGCTAAAAAATACGTGAAATGAAGAAGTTTATATGAGCTGCTGTTGTTTCGTTATTATGAAAAGTATCTTCCGATTTAAAAGCATCGTACGGACATTAAAACTTAAAATAAAACGTGTAGTAGCTTCACTGTAAAACAAACAAAAATTAAAGGCAAATTTAGTTTATTTAGATTGTTTATTCCGTGTTCGTAAATCAGAGGAACCGTCGATGTCTCTTTGTTTAAACTTTAACGGTCTCATATTTACAGTTTTGATTCTATGTTGATATTTTTGTAGTTTTTAATCTCGGTGCAGTTTTCCATCTCTTCTCTACAACAACTGGCTGTTTTGGTGTCTGCCGCTTTAAGACTCATGAATATCAACGAGCCTCTCCTCTGATTGGCTGACTCTTCTCTGAGTGACACACGTCCAGACCAATCACAGGGTTTTCTTCTTCTGTGTTTTTAGCTCTTCGCTATGTTCGATGTTTTTTTCTTCCCAACCCGGTATCACGCCAAAGCATGTAATTCTCCCGCCGGTCCACCAGAGGGAACCGTGTCAGAGTCGTAGTTTAGGAAAATAAAACGTAGAGGAAACCAACTTGGTTAGAGAAAGAAAAAACATAAGACTCAAGCCCCGCCCTACTCTGTGAAAGTCTGTGATGCATCCTTCGGTGCATCGAAGATGCACTTCCCCCTCTGGTGGATGGGAGGGTGTATTACACGCGCTTTGCTTTGATACTGGGCTGTTTCTTCCACATGAAAAAGTAGGACATGAGTTTGTGACATCACAAACTGACAGGAAGTCCAAACGGCACCGTTCCTGAATACGAGCTGAGTATTTTCTCTGTGTACGAAGAGTTTTTACTCTTTCAGAGAATTTAAAGCGCCTCAACCTGCTTTGTAATGAAGCTATAAATCTGAATTTCTCCACTACGGGACCTTTAAATACTGTTCATGGTGTTAAGAGGCTGTTTCTGCCTCAGTCTCATTAAACCGGTTATTATTCCTCCGTCGTCGAACCTCTTCACCTCCACTGCTTTAATAACGTCTCTAAATCTCACCTGTGTGGGCGTCGACCATCTGCTGCCATCTCATTGGACCTCCGGGTGCCGCTGTCGGCTTTAAAACTCGTCTAACGGCCGTCTGGAGACTCGAGAGCCGAGTTCTCCCGCCGCCGCGCGACTCGTTTATACAAATTAAAACGTCTGTTAGTGTCGGATTCACAAGGATAATTAAAAGTTACGTTTCTGTGGATTCGTTTTCAGCTTCAGTTTCCTGCCTGCAAAAGATCTGACTTCAAACGAAACACAAGTCCAAACCGAGTCCCGAGTCATCTGATACGAGTCATAAACTTTAAGTCTGTATTGAGTCTCAAGTCATTTTAATCAAGTTCCAATCAATTTGATACGAGTCCAAATCAAGTCCCAAGTCATTTTAGATAAAGTCTCGGGTCATTTGATTCAAACGTCGAGTGCGTCTTCAGTCTTAAAGTCACTCGAGCCAATTTGAATTTTACTCCTATTCTCATTTGATCCAAGTTACTGGATTCAAGTCATTTAAGACAAATGTCTTTTTAGACGAGTCATCAATTCTCAAATCCGTCAGGTTTCAAGTCTCCAGTTAGTTGATTCAAGTTTCCAGTAAATTGAGGATCAAGTCTCAAGTCGTTCAAGTCTCAAGTTAAATTTCAAGTCTTTAGTCATTTAATTTAAATTCAAAACAAGTCTTACAGGTTTTTTTATAGCCCAAATAAAGATGCTGTTTAATCTGAGTTCAGTCTTCAGGTCAGTTTTCGAGTTGAAACCATCGAGTCATTCGAGTCTTTTTTAAACCCGACGGATTTCTTCGTTTCATCTGTTTCCGGTCTTCAGTCGGTGTGAAATCTCACTCCGACTCCAACGTTCATTAAAACCTGAGCGTCACCGTGGCAGCGCGTCGAACCTCTTCGCTCTGAACAGGAAGCAGCGGCGGCCGTTTATTCGGCGTAATTATATTTCACAGCTTTTCCAAACCTGCGAACGCCTCCGTTGAGAAACAGCAACAGACGAGGCAGCGACGGAGGTCTGATGACTTGGCTGGAGTTTTATAACCGTTCTCAATGGGTCTATTTCCATCCTCCGAGGCCCCCCGCCCCTCCCCCCTTTGGATGAGCGAGGCGTTCAGGTGCCCGAGAGCGTTTGGGATTTATAGCGGCTCGCTGTCGCAGCGACCTCCTCCTGTTCTCTCTCTCGGTTTCTCTCGGCTCGGCCCACGCTGCAGGAAGGATGGAGGTGATGATGATGATGATGATGATGATGATGATGATGATGGAGGGAGATAAATATTGAGTGACTGCGGGGGCGGAGGGCCGAGCAAATACAGGCGGTAAATATAGAGAGAGAGGCCCGCTGGTGTTATTATAAATGTGAACATGTAGAGTTCACTAAACGGCCTCCAAATGTTCCTCCGCCATGATTCATTCCCCCTTTTAATTTTTTAATTTTTTATTATGGGATGTGTATTTATATCGGCATGGAAACGCAGGGTACATATAAAAGACGTTAGAGGGAAGACACCTGTTGTTTAAAGGGAAAAGTAGTCAAAAGTATGTGGACACAAGGACATTAACAAATGATGTAACATCTGAGGAAGTCTGAAATCTTTGTAAGTCTCAGGTCGTCTGAATCGAGTCGAAATCGAGTTTAAATCGAGTCTTTAACTGTTTTAATTCAGGCGTCGAGTAAATTTAGTACATTTAGGAGGAGTTTTAGGTCTCAGGTCAAATCTGGATTCCGTTGATTCAAGTCTGAGTTCAGGTCTTAAACTGTTTTGTTCTAGATTTTAAATCTAAAGTTTTGCTGTCTGATTTCAGTCACAACGTCTTCCTGCAGAAGTTTCACAATAAAAGCCTTCTACTGAAACCCAAGAGGGCTTTTAATTTGAATAACCGGTACAGGAAGTGTTGTAACCACCTTCAGTTTTACATTGTGTGCAGTAGTTCCTCTTTCCGCTGGTTCCTCCTCCACCTCCTTCGTGATGTTCAATAAACCTTCAAGTTATTTCATCAAATAAGCATTGAGTCCGTTTTAAAACGTTTTAAATCAACTCTCCAACCGTTCGAGTCGAGTCTCGAGTCACTTGATGAAAGAATTACGTAATTTACACGTCGACTCGGTTCAAGTTTCGAGTCATTGGATAAAAGTCCACATCGAGTCTCATTTGTAAAGTTAATCTTTTCAGTCGTTCTTCAGGTTTATTGAACTCAGTTCAGGTGAGAGATGATAAGAAGAGCTGGAAACACTTCGTGGCAGATAAACGAGGACGGCGTGATCGGACTGATGAATGTTTCTGTCACCGGCGACAGCTGCCTGAAACAAAACAAACAAGGTTTGTGGGATGATATTCGTCCAACTTCCTGTGGAAGGTTTGAAGGCTGCGAGTCGGTCGGTTGGAGCGTCGCCAGACGTTTCCTCTGGTTTCTTGTCTCTTGGTGGAAAATGAGTCACGAAACAAATAAGAAGTTTGTCAGAAATGTTGGAGACAGCTGACGAAGGACTGTTTTCAAGGACGGACATGTCGGGTGAACAAGTTTGAGAACATCACAGAGAAGAACACAAAAATGCAGCATGAGGAACAGCTGGAAGGAAAAACAGAAGAAACCTCCCCCAGAAGAGAGAAACGTAGATTTGTATTTCCTTCCTGACTGGATGAAGCCGCCAGGTGAACGTGGAGGAAGTGAAACTGAATAACGACGTTTCCGTGTTTTATCTTTTACTTTCCAGCAGTTAGATGATTTGTGTTTCCTTCGGCCGTGCGATCACAATCCGGCTGCTCGGACACGAACGTTCTCCGGCCGATATAAAACCGAGCTGAAGGTCAGAACAGGAAACTCAGAGACTCTGGGAGGAAAAGTCCTTCAGTGGAGCTGCAGCCAGTCCTCCCGTGTCCGTCCGTCCTCTGATTGGTCGAGACTCGCCCGTCTCCAGTGGACCAGACGGTCTCCTCTGACGTCCTTCACGCTGAACGATGAAATCTAATTAACCGTTTGTGTTTGACTGGTTATCTGGTCGACTGATGAGACTCCTTCTCCCGGCAACGGTAACCCACGGTTACGCGGAGGAGTGATCCTTTCTGTTGTTGGTTTGTCTCTGCAGGGCGGGGTTCGACCAGGACATCGAGGGCGACCACCCGCCGCATCCCGACAGCTGCCACGGTGAGCTGAACATCAATGTTTTAAATATGACGTATAAAAGAAGAGGCCGTCACTGGTTTCCATGGATACGGAGGAGTCTGTTTACGGCAGAAAAAAACACATTTAGTATCACAACATCTTAATTTCAGCAACATGTTTTTTTCTGTTTGCATTTCTTTAGTTTAAACCTCGTCTGTGTTTGGACCCTGTTTGAAACTGGAGGGCTTTTAATTTGAAAAGTCACCAACACCGGAACCAGAACCTTTTCTGTCCACTTTAAACCCACTCAGTGACTCGGGCTGATAAAACCAGGATGTTTTGGTTCTGAATGTTTCCCATCGTTGTGTTTTTTTGTCGTGCAGCCGACGTGTTGGCGACGACTCGGAACCAAGAATCTGCAGCCGACTCGGCGTACGGTAAGAAACTCTTCTTCTTCTTCTTCTCGCTTCTGCTTCCTGTCCCGATGCAGCTGCAGAGAATCATGTTTAAATGTGAAATGTGGCTGAACGGCACCCCCTCTGGACAGGTGAGGTACTGTGTGGATGAAAACATGACATCGTGTGAGACGTTTTATATTCGTGCACTCACATTTTTAAACTGCATATTTGTACAAACACTCCTTTTATTTTGAAAGGACAGAAGAAATGTTTGCTGCCTTATAACACATCATTGGTATCTGTGTAACAAGGTAGTTTTCATGTTTACAGTGTGTGTGTGTGTGTGTGTGTGTGTGTGTGTGTGTATGCAGGACAGAAGGAGTGAATACACCGTGTCTAATCTTTTTATTTATTTATTATACTTCTCTATAAAATATATTTACATCCGTTTAATTTAGTAAAGTCAACAATTTTCACAAAAGTTTTACAGTTTAATTTGAGCTGCATCAACATCCTGCAAATGTTTCACAATAAAAGCCTTGTTAAGAAATGTCCATCCTCAACCTCATCTTCATCGTCAACCTCATCTTCATCCTCAACTTCATCTTCATCGTCAACCTCATCTTCTTCCGCTCACTCACCTGTTTCACCTTTAAATCCTTTAAAAAGTCATTTAAATTAAAGCCTTAGAAATGACAGGACGTCCTGGAACGGACAGTTTTAACACCGTAAACTCTGGAACCCGTCGGACCTCCTGACGCCTGACAAGTCCACTCTGAGGGCATAAAAAACCCAACTCAACAGTTGATGGCGGAGGCAGTCAGCTGCAGAGTAAACTCCATTTCCTGGTTCAGCAGCATCACGTAAAGGTCAGCGTGTCATCATCATCATCATCATCATCATCATCATCAGCAGCAGCAGCTCGTTCTGAACAATGTCAACCGCCGGCTCATAAAGACGAAACCCTGAGCAGCATAATGGACCGCTTGAGTCCATTCAGGCCTCGCTCCGATTAAATAACCAATTTACAGCCAAAACCGTCGTCACGGGAACGGTCCACCCCTCCCCCCCACCAAACGAGGCCATTACGCTAACGACAGGCGCGATGCTCAGAACATCCGTCACTCGTGGTGTCGGAGTCCTTCACGCCGCCGCCTCCTCGCCGGGTGATCCCGACAGGAGCCAATCAAAAAGCTCCGGCGTTAAACGACGCCGTCGATCACGACACAGCTGGGAGGTTTTTATTCTCCACGTATTTTCAAAGGAGAGATTTAAAACAGTTTCCGTGGAAACGACACAGACGACTGACAGTTAGCATCATTAGATTTGCAAAAGAAACACTTAAAACATGTAAAAAAGGACAATCGTCATCTTGTTTCGCATTTTTTTGGTTTGTTTTCCTGTCTTTTTTCTTGTCTGTGTTCTGATCGGTCGGCTCGTCGTCGTGGGTTACAGAAAAATTTGCGGTTGGTTAGATCCGATCGCTGCCTTGCTCAGCAGCACCTCAGGCAGCAAACAAACTGCTGCAGTCGTCGAACTATCAAACCTCTTCTGAGGTCATATTCACATCGCCATAGCAACCCTGTTAGCTATCACTCAGCATGCCTCACACACACACACACACACACACTGTAAAGCTGCATTTCCTGTCTGCATGCCGGAGACCTTGAGATCCAGAGTTGATGACGGAGCAGAAATGTCAGCTGAGGCATGGTGTGTGTGTGTGTGTGAGTGTGTGTGTGTGTGTGTGTGTGTGTGTGTGTGTGTGTAATATCTCCATTATTTCCTCTTCTCTGTAACAGCAGATGAAGCTGAAGCTCCGCCTCCCCCTCGCCGACTGATGTCACCATAAACTGTTTATAAAATTGTTCGTAGTTTGCGGGTCTGAAAAGTGAAGCCTTAAAGTGCCGTACCACTGAGGACCACTAGGGGCTGGTTTTGGTATACTTAGACGCGGTATAGCATCCTCTTGGCTCCTCCCCCAGCTCGTCCAAATATGGTCACTTCTGGCTCGAAAAGAAATAGCGAATTAGAGGCTTAAAAATGACGGTTTATAACCAAACTCTCGACGCCACGGTTGGTTGCTGCTTCGGTGACGCCCATCTATCACTCAAAGAAGCCCTGCCCCTTAATTCTGCAGAACTTTAAGCTTTACTACAATTTAAACAGCAAGTTCTATCAAAATATATTTATTTAACGCTTGTCAGGATACCTCAAAAGACGCTTGTAAATACATATAAAAATTTGTACAGTTGTCGTAAACGGGGAAACTAGCTACAGAGACCAAAAGTGTGTTTCGTACGACACTGTAACTCTTTTATACATAAAAAACTGAACGTCCACAAAGCAGCAGGAGTTCTGCAAGTTTTACGAAATCTACCTGCAACAGTTTTACAAATGAATCTCGTTAGTTTTTAGTTCCGCTGGTTCGTACTTTACAAGTTCTACCGGTTATTTAACTAGTCGTCAGAAAGTCGTGCTGGTCCCTCTCCACTCGTGCAACTTTACACGCAGCGTCGCTAACGCGCGGTGGGTTTTATTTCAGCTGAGTTTTGCCTGCAGGTGTTCCTCTCAGAGCAGCTTGTTCACAGCCTGACAGACAAAACTGAGGTCAGAGCTAAAGAGGACGTGTGTGTGTGTGTGTGTGTGTGTGTGTGTGTGTGTGTGTGTGTGTGTGTGTGTGTGTGTGTGTGTGTGTGTGTGTGTGTGTGTGTGTGTGGAATGCTGCGAGCTCGGCAGCAGGCGATGAAGATGTAATTACAGAGCAAGGAAGACTGTGATGACTCCGAAAGAGTGTTTTCTGATCTGCTGCTAAACAAAAGAGAGAGTGTGTGATCATGTGTCTGCCAAACGCTCGCCGAGAGGTGTGTGTGTGTGTGTGTGTGTGTGTGTGTGTGTGTGTGTGTGTGTGTGTGTGTGTGTGTGTGTGTGTGTGTGTGTGTGTGTGTGTGTTAAAAAGAGCCATCACGGCGTATTAAAGTGTTTTTTAATGAGCAGCAGCTTCTCCAGACTGAGTGTGTTGTTGGTGCGATGAGAGCTGTGAGGAAACAGCCAGAAGTCATCGTATTGATGCTAATTGTCTTCGTCTCCGTCCTCTTCATCTTCGTCCTGCGGCGTTCTGAACGAAAAGCAGTCTCGCTGGCCGGATATTAGACGTTTTGTTTGCTAACAAGCTTCCAGCGTTGCCACGGCGATGGTTCAGGTCTTAATGACAGGGAATGGAGGAAGTTAGCAGTTTCCAATGTTTCTAGTTTAAACCAGAAGTTCATGTTCGAGTTCTTCTGGAGTTCTAGTTTGAAAGCATCTGGAATTTATAAGTTTTACTATTAGTTTCCAAGTTGCACCAGCAGTTTACGTGTTGAACTAGTAGTTTACATGTTGAACTAGTAGTTTACAAGTTGAACTAGTAGTTTGCATGTTGAACTAGTAGTTTACATGTTGAACTAGTAGTTTACATGTTGAACTAGTAGTTTGCATGTTGAACTAGTAGTTTACATGTTGAACTAGTAGTTTACATGTTGAACTAGTAGTTTACAAGTTGTACCAGAAGTTTAAAGTTTTGGTTTCTGTTCGATTGTTTTAAAGTTGAAAGGTTGAGTTTTTTCTTCGTGGTTTCCAAGTTCGACCAGCATTTTAAAAGCTTCACCAGTTGGTCTAACCGGGAAGTAAAAACTCTACCTGTACTTTATATAAATTCTAGTAGTTGAGAAAATATGACAATAGATTAGAAGTTCTACTTGTGATATTTCATTCTGCACCAGCATTTTTTTTTGTTCCAACAGTAGTTAGGACATGGTTTATGGAGGTGTGTACAGGATTAGAGTGAGTTTATGGCTTCAGAAAAATATTGTAATCAACTTTATGAAGGAAAAATGTCTTTCTGTGTTAGGGTTAGGGTAACGTTTCGTGTGGTCCCTCTCCACTTCCAAAGGTCAGGGTTTGGTTTCAAGGAGGAGATGGAAGTGACAGTTTCTGAGCTGCATGAGTCCTCACAAAGATAGAAATCCAAACGCTGGTGTGTGTGTGAACATTTTCTCTGCTGTCTCTCTGCTGTCATCAGTCTTTATTAACTCAGCCTGAACACACACAGTGAGACGCCCGCATCGATCGACCCGGTCAATAAAAACACAATATGGAGCTCAGTGGGCATCAATCAACAACGAGGAAGCTCACAGTCGGAGGTGGTTCACATTATTAGGTGTGTGTGTGTGTGTGTGTGTGTGTGTGTGTGTGTGTGTGTGTGTGTGTGTGTGTGTGTGTGTGTGTGTGTGTGTGTGTGTGTGTGTGTGTGTGTGTGTGTGTTTTCTATAGATGACACATATGAACGAACAATTGAGTCTGATGTTGTGTTTATTAATATACAAGCAACAGCTCAACTGATGACACCTGAAAAACACACACACTTGCTTGTACATGTAAAACAAGTACAAACTCAAACTGTTTCTAAAAGAGTTCGTAGCTTCAGGTCTGTAAAATGGTTCTGATCCAGAAGTGTCTTCAGCTGCAATACCAGCGAGTGCCACTAGAGGTCGGCTCCAAAAAGCCTCCGGCTCCATAGACTCCCATTCAACTTCTCTCATCAAATCCAAAGTGAATAAAATGTGTCCATCAGTTATCTCGGTGTTGTTAGCTAAAGTCACTCCTTCTTATTAGTTTTCTGGAGGTCCATCTGAAAATAATCCCTCATTCATGAGAAA
>NW_027210994.1:140000-182500 GCF_029030835.1 Brachyistius frenatus | reverse complement strand
CGAAGACGCCGCGGCAGCGTCAGTACGAGAGCAACCACAACTGCAACAACGCGGCGGACGGCGCGGCGCCGGGTCCCGGTCCCGGTCCCGGTCTGGGCTTCGTGGCCGTCGTCGGCAACACGCTGAGTCAGCAGGTGTTCCCCTTCGCTCATCACCACGGCAACGGCCTCAGCAACGGGGCGGCGCACAGGGCGGGCGCCTCCTCGACGTCGCTGCACGTCCCCGAGGAGGGGAAGCTGTCGAATGACGAGCGAGGAGGAGGAGGAGGAGGAAGGGCCGCCCCCCACCACCACCGCTCCCAGCAGTCCCTCCCCCAGACGGTGGTCGACGTGTCGGCGCTGGACGAGCTGCTCAAACACATCCATGAGGTCAGCGCGTCGGGCACCGGCGGCATCAAGGTCCTCACCTCCACCTCCTCCTCCGCCCTGTTCCCCGGGCCGTCCTCCACCTCCGGAGGGCTTCATCATCATCATCATCATCATCATCATCAACAACAGCAGCAGCATCACGGCCAGAGCCGCACGCACCACTACGGCCATCACCATAGCAACCACCACAACAACAACAACAGCGGCAGTGGAGGCGGGGGAGGTGGGGCGGGGGGAGGTCACCATCACCAGCAGCAGATCCCGGAGACGGAGGCGGGGCCGTACTACAGCACCTCCCCCCTGCCCAGAGACGGCCTCCCCAAACGCCTCGACGCGCCTCCTCCCCCCAACTCCTCCTCCTCCTCGTCCTCCTCCTCTTCCTCCAACAACCCCACCTCCTCCACCTCCCTCCCCTCCTCTTCATCGTCCTCCTCCTCCACACCGCTGCAGCAGCAGGTGATTCCAGAGCAACCCGGAGGAGGAGGAGGAGGAGGAGGAGGAGGAGTCGCCGCCGTCGTGCGCCACCACTCACAGCGCCACTCGCTCATCAAGATGGGCAGCGGAGGCGGAGCTGTGCCGCGCCACCACAGCTTCAACCAGCGGGGGGCGCCGCCGCACACGCACTTCCTGGCCCGGATGAACACCAACAGCAGCAGCAACGGGCCCCCGGGGGCCGGCGGAGTGGGCGGGGCCTGCGGGGTGGGCGGGGCCAACACCTGCCTGACGCGACAGCACAGCTACAGCGAGGGACCGCACGCCCAGCGGGCCGCCGCCGTCCGGAGAACGGCGTCGCTCAAACCTCAGCTGCCCCCCAAACCGCTCTTCCTGCCCAACACCGCCGCGTCGCCGGTCACCGAGGCGGGAAAGTACGACTACTGAGGCGGGTCGGCGGGCGCCAACATGGCCGCTGCGGCGGAGGAACGACAACCGGAGAGACTTCACAGCTTTTTTCGTCGCTCCCCGGTCACGACGTGGAGACGAGACGGTTTAGACTCCGCCTCCAAAAACTCCCGACTGATGCAGTTTTTCTTACGAGCGCTTTGATCTGACTCGACACGAAACGGACCGCCAGTCCAACGATCTCCACCGGAGAAATAAAAGACACCCGGCGGACGGTTCGTCTGCTGGAGGACCAGGCTCCGCCTCTTTGTACCATATTGGTATCTGAACGCAGCCCGGCAGGTGACGGACGACTTCTGATCAACGATTCCCTCCTCATCACTAATTCATCACTTTAAACTGCTTCGGTTTCATCATCTGTGTGATGGAATTAAACTTAATTGATCCTCTTGAATTATTTAACGAACCCTCAAACGATCTAATTAACCGTGCGGTTCATTTCAGGCTTTTATTTTGAAGGAACCGTTCATCAGAAGTGTTTTATCGTCACCGACTGACTTCTGACGGGATAGAAAAGTAAAAGTCTTTAAAGTCACAGTTTTTCCCCAAATTACGAGAGTCTCTCTGATGACGCAGCTTCCTGTGATGGACTGAAGGTCCTGCAGGGGGCGCTGTTTGTTTCATTTCCTGTTTCCTGTTTTTTGTTTGTTGTCAGAGAAAAAGAAAGAAAAACATGCTGTAAACATTAAAGATTGTCGAAGCAGCATTCTGACTTTAAGGTGTGTTTTAAAATAAATAATAACAGCCTGTTCACATCTGGATCCAATCACAACTGGTTCTGGAAAACCTGCTCAGCCGACGTCCTCTGATAATCAATAAAGATAATCTACAACAGAAAAGATGTCCTGATGGTGGCGAGCGAAGTCTTAAACAAGTCTTAAAACTAGTAAGTCTTAAAACTAGTCTTAAACAAGTCTTAAAACTAGTCCAAATAGTTCACCACCAGTCTAAACCTTTATAGACACCAGGTCAATCTCTACTTCCTGGTGTCTATAAATCAGCTGTTTCCTGTCTAGCTGACTCTGGTTTCACCAAAGACTTCCCTGGGTTCCCTTTTTTTATTTTTTTATCTCACATCAGACCAAACAGCTGTGTGAAGAGGCTCCGCCCCCCTCGCACAGTTCACCGATGCAGTGCAGCGCAGACCCCGACCCTCTCAGCCCCGCCGGAATAACTCAACAATCTGAACCGATGCGATCGGTCGGGTCTGACGGTTCAGGTTGGGAATTACAAACAATTACGAACGCGAGATCTGATTTCAAGTGGAGACGCATGATGATGCCCAGTGTGAACAGGAGTGAACGGGAGTGAACGGGAGTGAAAGAGAGTGAACGGGAGTGAAAGGAAGTGAAAGAGTGAACGGGAGTGAAAGAGAGAACGGGAGTGAACGGGAGTGAAAGAGAGTGAACGGGAGTGAAAGGGAGTGAAAGAGTGAACGGGAGTGAAAGAGAGAACGGGAGTGAAAGGGAGTGAAAGTGAGTGAACGGGAGTGAAAGAGAGTGAAAGAGAGTGAAAGGGAGTGAAAGAGAGTGAACGGGAGTGAAAGGGAGTGAAAGAGAGTGAACGGGAGTGAAAGAGTGAAAGAGAGTGAAAGAGAGTGAAAGGGAGTGAAAGAGAGTGAAAGGGAGTGAAAGAGAGTGAACGGGAGTGAAAGAGAGTGAAAGGGAGTGAAAGGGAGTGAAAGAGAGTGAACGGGAGTGAAAGGAAGTGAAAGAGTGAACGGGAGTGAAAGAGAGAACGGGAGTGAACGGGAGTGAAAGAGAGTGAAAGGGAGTGAAAGTGAGTGAACGGGAGTGAAAGAGAGTGAAAGAGAGTGAAAGGGAGTGAAAGAGAGTGAACGGGAGTGAAAGGGAGTGAAAGAGTGAACGGGAGTGAAAGGGAGTGAAAGAGTGAAAGAGAGTGAACGGGAGTGAAAGGGAGTGAAAGAGAGTGAACGGGAGTGAAAGAGAGTGAAAGAGAGTGAACGGGAGTGAAAGGGAGTGAAAGGGAGTGAAAGAGAGTGAACGGGAGTGAAAGAGAGTGAAAGAGAGTGAACGGGAGTGAAAGGGGGTGAAAGAGAGTGAAAGAGTGAAAGGGAGTGAACGGGAGTGAAAGGGAGTGAAAGGGAGTGAACGAGAGTGAAAGGGAGTGAAAGGGAGTGAAAGAGAGTGAAAGAGAGTGAAAGAGAGTGAACGGGAGTGAAAGAGAGTGAACGGGAGTGAAAGGGAGTGAAAGAGAGTGAAAGGGAGTGAAAGAGAGTGAACGGGAGTGAAAGGGAGTGAAAGAGAGTGAACGGGAGTGAAAGAGAGTGAAAGAGAGTGAAAGAGAGTGAACGGGAGTGAAAGGGAGTGAAAGGGAGTGAAAGAGAGTGAACGGGAGTGAAAGAGAGTGAAAGAGAGTGAACGGGAGTGAAAGGGGGTGAAAGAGAGTGAAAGAGTGAAAGAGAGTGAACGGGAGTGAAAGGGAGTGAAAGGGAGTGAACGAGAGTGAACGGGAGTGAAAGAGAGTGAACGGGAGTGAAAGGGAGTGAAAGAGAGTGAAAGGGAGTGAAAGAGAGTGAACGGGAGTGAAAGAGAGTGAACGGGAGTGAAAGGGACTGAAAGGGAGTAAACGGGAGTGAAAGGGGCCCCGACCTACAAACAGGAAGTGATGCGTGTGGTTTCAGGAGATCGTTCTGGGGGTGAACGTCTGCCGCTTCCTGTTTTAACTTTATTAGGAAGTCTTTCTGATCTGAGACGAACCAATCAGGCGACACGTCGAGGCGACAGAAGGAGCGATACTGCCAGCAACAGCAATAAAAGTGGGATTGTAAATAAAACGGTGACCTCAGCGGCGCCTCGACGTGTCGATCTGTGACGGTTTATTAAAGTCTGAACGATGCAAAACCACACTGGCAGGTTTTAACCTGCTAAAACCAGGAAGTGTTGGAGAACACCTGTCAGGTCGAAACCGTGGGAACGTTTAAAGATCCAAGAGATTTCCTGGTCAAACTTCTTTCACTCACCTTTCTTCTGTTTCTGCTGAAGAAGCTGTTGAGAGCTTCAGACTAGCAGCCTCCGAGATGCGTTCAGGGTCGCTCCGAAATCTGGCTGTAAAAAAATACAAAATAAAATAATAATGTATGAAACATGACATGAACATCCTGCTAATGTCTGCATGAAGACAGAACAAAACTCAGAATTCATCATTTGTAAAAAACATTATTTTATGTGAACAAATAAAAACGTTTTTTTTATAATAAAATATTCATGAACCAAAAAACATTAAAACATGAACAGAACAACTGTTTCAACGGGTGTTTTGTGCATTTTTAAAAGTCAAAATCAAGCATGTTTTAGTTTTTTAGTTTTTAATTTGCATAAAAGAAATTATCAATTAAAATCAAAGCTTATATTTTGGCCACCCTGTTCGATCCTTTGTTGTAATAACTTAAATTTTAATGAAGCATTTTTTACACAAAACCAAAACAAAAAAATTCTTCTCTTCGTCCCACTTTGACAAAAACAAACAAATTGTCGGCTTTGATTTGATATTTTGTCTGTAAACAAGGACAATTTTACTTTTTTGTAAAGTAGCTTTTTTTTTTTACAGAAATGAAATGAAACCAAATCTGCCCGGAAACCAACCGGAAAACTGACTTGAAGAATTTGATTGGAAAAAAGCTAAACTTGACTTTCGAGCTTTTTGTACCGGAGCTTTCTGCCTCACGTTCGGCGTCGAGCATGAACTTTATGTGTTTTTAAAAGTTCCTGTAAAAGGCAGTAAGTGAACTCGGCATCGGCGGACTGAGCGCGCTCTGCACCAAATGATGCAACCTGATGTCCGCCGGCAGGCCGACACGACTCGGCCTCAGATCTCAGATCTGAGCTGTGAAGCGAGTCGTCGATGTAAAAAGTCGAGGTGCATTAAAGCAGAACGAGACGTTTAGTTCCCGTTTAATAAAAGAGGACGAGCATCGATTCCTGCTCGGTGCAAAGTGTTTGAGGACGTTACATCATCCTCCTCCTCCGGACCTGAACCTCCCTTCACACTGTTTGATGTTCGGTACTCACGGATCAGCGCTGCTCTGGTCGCCGGGGGAACCGGAGTCCAAATGAACCGGTCGGACTGCTTCTGTAGGAACTGCAGTCCAAGGGACGCTTTAAAAAGAAGCATTTTATTCAGATTTCAGATCATTAAAACGACTAATAAATACTCTTCTAAACTTTTCACTTTGATTTTCTTTCCTTCTTCATGCAGAGAAATAAAAATATTTACATACAACTTATATTTCTGTGGCCATGCAGCTCCGAGCAGTGATCTTAGTGTCCTTTTTGATGCATTCAAGGACTGTCCGACATCCGAGACGTCTGAGTCAGCTGCTAGATGTTTACATCAAGACAAACAAATAAACATAAATGTTAGAAAAATTATTATTTTGAAAAAATGTAAACGGTTTCTGGCAGCTGGATGTGAAATCTGTAACGTCAGAGTGTCCTTGAACACACCACCGTGCAGTTTTCAGCCTCTAATGATGAAACATTTGAATGAAAATGAGCAGATTTTTTTTCCCATAAAGTCCAAAAGACAAACAAGAGAAAAGAAAGAAATGAAAGATCTCTAAAAAAAACGATGAAAACTTTTTGATATTTGTTGAATATTATTCGTTTATGAAGCAGAAATATGAAACCGTCACTGGTTGTAACGTCATCAGTGGCGGATTCGCAGCTTTATTCTGTTTTATTTCACGGTAAACTACATTTCTGAGACGTTTGAGCTGTTGTTTGAATTTTTCACAATTTTATGACATTTCACAAATAAAAACAGAAAGTTTGGGTGATCTGGAAAATGTGTAACATCTATATTTTCTTGATTAAAATAAGAAATGTTCCTTTTTTATAATGTTTAATTCAGGCAGAGTTCCTGTATTTCTGCTTGTTTAGAAGAACTTTATATTTCTTTCCATATTTCAATTTTTTTTGGTCGCAGACTTTTTTGTCGTCGAGTTTCTGCAGACATAAAAAGAGATTTAAGATTAAAATAAAAAACGTAACATTTTTTGAATCCTCTCTAATCTCTGCAAAAGTTTTGTGACTAAAAAGTTTCTAATAAACAGAAAACAGAAAACAATCAGGAGTGAAAACACAACTTGTAGTTCAATTGGCTCAAAAATGAGAAAAAGTACCTGAAGGTCTTTAAATGTTCCCACGAGGCCTCTCGGCCGTATGAATACGAGAAGCTCGGAGCACATCATCTTTTCTAAAGGCTTTTACTTTGAAATCCAAGTGTGACCCACTCCAAAGAGGGTAAAAACCCGGATTTTAAGAAAGCAAATGACATTTTCTGCATTCATACAGACACCAAAAGATAAATGGAGGAACAGGAAGTCAATGTTGTGAACGTTTTTGCAGGGGTTACTACGGCAACGCTGCAGGAAGTAAACACGACTGCTCATTTTATTAAAAAAAAGTTTTTTTTCTACGAGGATGTAACCTTCAGAATAAATTTGTTTATTCATTTCGTGGTTCTCGGTTCCCGCCACGAGGGGGGGATGTGGAGGGAACCGGGACGCTGTGACACGGCTGCTGATGGACTCACAGCGCCACCTGGTGGGCCGCGCCAGAATGACGATGTAATCATGTCAAACACTATTATGTTTACCTTACTGCTATTAGTTAACAATGTGGACGATGGTGTAAATAAAGGCTACTGTGGAATAAGTGATTATTATCTCTGACAGCTCTTATTCTGAAAGTGACAAACAGGAAGTAGAGCTGTAACAGTCAATGATAACTACGTCATACTCACCCAAACTGGGTATGAAAACTTGGGAGTTCGAAGGGCTCCAAAGGTCGTTGAAGGTCGAGATGTTTCATCGTCTTTCGGGGGCCGAGACCATGAAGGGAGTGTCGGGGTCCAGGAGGTTTCCAGAAGTCCTTTGGATGTCCAAAAGGGACACGAGTTCTTGAGGTGGTTGGAAGATCCATAAAGGTCTTGATGTTTGAAGGAGATCCAAAGCTCCTTGAGAAAGTTCCTTCCTGGTGTTCGAAGAGTCTTTGAGGGGAGTTCAGGTCCCAAAGGTCGGAACCCAAAGTCTCTCCCAGGGTTGTTCCAGAAGTCTAAGAGGCGGTTTCAAGGTTCCTTGTTGATGCCTCTAGGAGTTGAAGACATTTCAGGAATCCAGTTGGCAAAGAAAGTTGGAGGATGGGAATCGAAGGACTCCTACAACTCTCATCCAGGTGCTCCAAGAATCTTTTTACGGTATTTCAGGAGGTCATTCGAAGGTACTCCAGATGTTGGGATGGTTCTTTCCAAAGTCTTTAACGATGTTACGGTGGGTCGGTGAAGGGTTTGTAAAAGGCCTTTAAGTCCTTGTTGGGGTTCAGGTGTTTTTAAGGTGGTTTGAGGAGTCCTGAGGATCATTTGGGTTCTGGAGACAGATCGAAAGGGAAGTGTTTTAGTGAGTCTTTGGGCGGTCCAGAAGTCCCGAGGGAGTTTCTACATCCTTCCAGAGTCCTTGAGAGTAACAGAGGAGTTCCTTAAAGAAGTTCTGTTCCTGGAGTCTTCGGGTCCTTTTGAAAAGGAAAGAATTAAACTTTCTTCTGTATGAAGTGAACCTGCAGTGCTTTAAGAAATCCTGTTTATGGAGTGATGAGATCAAGTTTTTCTGCTGAATTGGATCTTTCTCACCACAAAACATGACGCAGTTCTCATTAGTGTTATGCTGCCACCTGCTGGTTAAAATAAAATGGTCACGAGCTCAAAGGCACTGATTCAGACTCCATATGTTGTTTTTTTCTAGACTTTTTGGATCGTCTGAATACTGGAGATGAACGGGGGAAAGTTCAGTCGACATTTGAATTTTATTTCAACAATTGGTGAGTCGGGAAAAGTAGTTTTAATATCTGTTTTGATAAGTTTGATTGATAAATAAATAAATATATAAATAAATAAAAGGTAAACATAAACATAAATAAATCTCAGATTTTTGCTGTAATTTGAGTGCATTCATTTTATTCCTTAGACCTCGGAAACAAAAAAAGGGAGAGAAATATGAAGTTTAACACGTATGTAGGAGCATAATTACCAAAATATATCACTTTTAATAACAGCCGTACAAAATATGTTAATTAAAGTGATTCTGGTCTTGTCAGGACAATCCAATCATTTCACTTAAAAGTAAAATGTCTTGCTCAAAGCCAACGACATCAACTTTGAACATTTTCTAGAAACATACAGTCACAACTGAGAATCCAAAAAGGGATTTTATTTTTTAAAAGTTTTTGAAAAACTAACGTGGGTTTTGTCTAAAATTTAAAAAAATTGAACACTGTGGTTATCGTTGAATTAATATGGTGCTACAAACTGTAGAAAGTGCTGATGACAGCAGAAACAGAACAGCTGACGGCTTTCAGTTTGTTTGATGAGAAACGCTGAAAATTAAAGTTAAAAAATGAGTCAACTTTGTCTCGGAGAGATTTTAAATACACGAGATTATGTTGAATTTTTGTTGTAAAACGTGAGATTTTTAAAGCTTTGAATCAGTGGGACAAACAGGAAGTAGAATTTTTTTTTTTAATTGTGATTTTCATTACTTCAGCAAATGTCTCCTCTGAACACAGCAGCATCCTCCGCAGTAGAAATGTCTGATAAAATATATATAAGATAGAAAAATACAGCATATCTTCCTCGCCTTGGTTCCTTCCTCACCAACTCAGATAAATATGAAACGTTTTCTGTCCACAAAGATCCTGTAACTCCTCTTTTTTTGTTTTGATGGAAGCTTGAGAACAAAATGTTTGGTTGACCGACGAGACGGTTCATCTTCTTCGTCCGTCCTGTCCTTTGAGACAAAAACTAAAACCTGGGCACCTTTTAACACATTAGTTAATGTTGTAATAAGCAATAACTAACAGTTAATTAACAGTTAACTGACATGTCTTATTACTTAATGCTTATTACTGTATTTACTAATGCCAATACCATCTTTATAAACTATTACATAATGTGTAAATTAATTCCTCAGTTAACATGAATATCATTAATAAATTATTTTAAACACATCAGTTAACTGTTAATTAATACTATATCATATAATAATATAGCATTAATTCATGTTATTTAATGTACGCTTACAGTAAATTTGATATTTTTTCCACAACAGGGAGGTCAGGTCATGGCTGTTTGTATGACCCCGGTGTAATCCAGGTGTGACCCCGGTGTAATCCAGGTGTGACCCCGGTGTAATCCAGGTGTGACCCCGGTGTAATCCAGGCGTGACCCAGGTGTGACCCCGGTGTAATCCAGGTGTGACCCAGGTGTGACCCAGTGTGACCCCGGTGTAATCCAGGTGTGACCCAGGTGTGACCCAGGTGTAATCCAGGTGTGACCCAGGTGTGACCCAGTGTGACCCCGGTGTAATCCAGGTGTGACCCAGGTGTGACCCCGGTGTAATCCAGGTGTGACCCAGTGTGACCCCGGTGTAATCCAGGTGTGACCCAGGTGTGACCCAGGTGTGACCCCGGTGTAATCTAGGTGTGACCCCGGTGTGACCCAGTGTGACCCCGGTGTAATCCAGGTGTGACCCAGGTGTGACCCCGGTGTGACCCAGGTGTGACCCCACCCCAGTGTGACCCAGGTGTAATCCAGGTGTGACCCCGGTGTGACCCAGGTGTGACCCCGGTGTGACCTCAGTGTGACCCAGGTGTAATCCAGGTGTGACCCCGGTGTGACTCAGGTGTGACCCCGGTGTGACCCCGGTGTGACCCCGGTGTGACCCCAGTGTGACCCAGGTGTAATCCAGGTGTGACCCCGGTGTGACTCAGGTGTGACCCCGGTGTGACCCCGGTGTGACCCCAGTGTGACCCAGGTGTAATCCAGGTGTGACCCCAGTGTGACCCTGGTGTGACCCAGGTGTAATCCAGGTGTGACCCCGGTGTGACCCCGCTCCGTCACCCATTGGTTCCCGTCTCAGGGCTCCGCCCCTCAGCTGGGTTTCTGCGCGGCGTGCATGCGGACGTGCCGTTTGTAGTTGGAGTTGTCGCTGAAGCGGCGGCCGCACTCGTCGCAGCTGTACGGCTTCTCTCCCGTGTGGATCCGCAGGTGCTTCTGGTAGCCGTCGAAGCGCGTGAGTCTTTTCCCGCAGATGTCGCAGGTGTACGACTTGTCGACTTTGCCGTGGTACTTGCGGTGCACCTGCACGTGTTTGGCCCAGTGGCCGCGCTGAGCGAACGCCCGGCCGCAGATGGTGCAGATGTACGAGTCCACCACCTCGGACAGCGGCGCCTCCAGCTTGACGCCGTCCAGCCGCCCGTTGCCTGCAGCCGGGTCCGACGCCTCCGGTTCGTCCTCGTCCAGGTTCAAACACGCCCGCAGGTCCGAGGCGGTTCCCTGCCGGGGGTCCGGCTCCTTGGGCTCCTTGGGGTCATTGGGGTGCTGCGGCTCCTCCGGGTCCTCCGGGTCCTCCGGGTCCCGGTTCTGGAGCTTCGGGGGGCCGTCGTCCTTCCTCTC
Source organism: Brachyistius frenatus (assembly GCF_029030835.1). Taxonomy (NCBI): domain Eukaryota; kingdom Metazoa; phylum Chordata; class Actinopteri; family Embiotocidae; genus Brachyistius; species Brachyistius frenatus. The sequence continues at coordinate 171,764 of NW_027210994.1, read as the reverse complement.
AATGCCGCTCTGGAACAACGAGAAACAGACGTCGTTCTGATCGGACGTCTGGAGCGGGTCGGACCACAGATCCTCCTCCTCCTCCTCCTCCTCCTCTTCCTCCTCCTTGATGTGAGGAAGCTGCTCCTCGTCCAGCTCCAGACCGGCGCTCCACTCCGGCTGCTCAGAGACGGCTGACGGACAAACAGAGGAAAGATTTATTTATATTCTTCAATTAAAAGACGGCTTCATTCGTCATCAACCCTTCGTATTTAAATACGTGACCCAGTTTAAAAGAAAAAAAAAAATCTATTTTTTAAAATTTTTATTTGTCATTTAATTTCCACAAATAACAACAACAAAAAAGAATTAATGATGACAACTTACATTGAACTATGGTTGGTTGAGAAGAAAATACACCATGTGATCATTTATATATTATATATTAAACCAGACCATTTCAAACTAAAAAAATTTGAAATGGTTTCAAAACAATTCTTTGACAAAACTATGACGGTGATATTCCATCAAAAAATGTTCCTTTGATCTTATTTATTGTAAAAATAAACACAATTCTGGCTGCTTCTTTTTTTTTAGGAAAGGTCTAATGACCATAAAAAATATATTTCTGACTAAAATATGACAAACACCAGCTTGTGATAATCCATCAAGAAATTACAATTATATTTTCATTATAATAAAACCTATTTATAATTTTAACTTTTTTTTTTTTTTTTACCCCAAAATGAGTTAAAAATGTAAAAATGAGGTAAATTTTATGGAAGTGTGTAAACAATGGAGGAAAGTTGGTTGACGAGGTTTGACGTTTTTGATTTTTGTCTAAATCTGGTCCTGGATCGGATCTCCGGTCCCGGTCCGGTGCCTCTCCCGGTCCGGTCCCCTCCCGGTCCGGTCCCCCTCCCGGTCCGGAGACCCTCCCGGTCCGGTCCCCCTCCCGGTCCGGTCCGGTGCCCCTCCACCGACCTGCTCCGTCCACCTGCAGGCAGATCCGCGGCGTCCTGCGGAGCTCCAGCAGCCGGCGCTGGCGGTCGATCTCCAGCCTCGAGCGGGAAATCTCCTCCTCGTACTCGGCGATGGTCCTCCCGAACACCCCGAAGATCTCCTCGGCGGCCGCCGTGAGCCGCTGGTTGATGAGCAGCCGCAGCATCTCGAGCTTCGACATGTTCGGCGGCGGGTCTCGAGCGGAGGTTCAAACCGGAGAGGAACCGAGGAGCCGGAGGCGTCGCGGTCCGACCGCTTATTTACTCGCCACACATCCGGGCCGTGTAGCTGCGCATGCTCAGTAGAGCATTAACTTGACAGGGGGACCTATGGTGGAGACTCAGCGCCTCCTGCAGGACTGGAGGGTTAAAGACATGTTATGAATATATATATATATTTTTTAAATAAAATTAAAAATGATGTACATTCAAAATTTTCATTTTTTTTTTATCTCATAGTCAGATTTTCTCTTTTTTTTTTTATTTTTTTTTTACCTTTTATCTCAATTTCGATTTAGTAAAAAGTTGTTTTTATTTAGTAATTTAAACTTTTAAATTCTGAATTCTTTTGAATTTTGATTTCAAGATTCAATCATATTTTTGACTTTTTTTTTTTATAAAAAAACATTTTTAAAAATCGGAGGCAATGCTTCTAATGAAGAATACAGCTTTTATTTGATTGTTTTCCTTCATGATGAATAATAATTATTAATATGTTCCCCAGCACATTAAAGGCTTCGATTAAAAAAATGTCTCAAAGTTACTTAGGGTTGAAATAAACTCATCAATAAAAAAAAATGTTTCTGCTGCATATTGATTGATCTGCGGTTTTTTTTAAAGTCCTTATTTTAGTGTTTCAAATTGAACTTAATGTACAACAAATAAAAATGACTGTTTTGCTAATTTTCTCAACAATTAAATAAATTTTTCCTTTGTCTTTCAATTAAAAATAGACAAAAGACGACATATCAACCATTGAAACTGAGACATTTTATTGTTACGATGGGTTCCAGAAGTGTTCCTGAGCCGACGCAGTGATTTCCACCACATTAGATTGTTGAACTATTTTCCAACACAGTCTTTCACAGAGTGGTGAACCTCTCAACATCTTCACTGCTGAGAGATTCTGCCTCTCTGAAATCATCTTTTTATAGCCCATCATGTTACTGATCTGTTACCATGGTAACCTCATTAGCTGTCAGATGTTCCATGTTGTTGTTTTTTTATTGATCCTGTCCAACTTTTATAGAGATGTGTTGATGCAATCAAAATTTAAAATGAGCCGATATTTTACATAAAACAATAAAATCTCTATTTGATATGTTGTCTTTGGTTTATTTTTTAATTAAATATGAGTTTAATAATCACATTCTGTTTTTATTTACATTTTAAACAGCGTCACGACTGTTTTCGACACCTGGTTTGTAGTTTACAGTTGAACAGCGGTTGATTTGTCGTAAACTAGTTTGCAGGAGATCAGATGAACGTTTCCATCGTCACGACGACTTCTGTTCAAAGGCAACGCTGGCTGAGGCTCATGGGAAATGTAGTCAACAAGGAAAATTATTCTTCATACACAAAGAAAACCTGTTTGGTTGTAACATCTTCCAGGAGGAGGAGGAAGAGGAGGAAGAAGAGGAAGAGGAGGAGTTCAATGCTTGAACAGTAAATCAGAATCAGAAACGTGTTTTCAGGACTGAGGTTCTGTCAAATGTCACAACTTCCTGTTCGGAGGTTCGTTCGTTTCCCTCTGATCACTTCCTTGTTTTGGGTCAGCGGTGGTCAGAGGGGGCGGGGTCCTGGAGGCCCCGCCCCCTCTGACAGGGGTGCTTGTAGAGGCTGGACAGCTGGTTGAAGCGGCGGTCGCAGACGGAGCACCAGTAGGGTTTCTCTCCGGTGTGCGTGCGCAGGTGAACCGTCAGGTTTCCTTTCTCCACGAAGCTTCGCTCGCAGAACGAGCAGCTGTACGGCTTCTCGCCCGTGTGGCTGCGCACGTGACGGACGAGCGTCGCCCGCCGCCCGAACTTCTTCCCGCAGACGGTGCAGCCGAACGGCCGCTCGCCCGAGTGGATGCGCATGTGCGTGCGCAGATTCCCGCGCTGCGTGAAGTTCTGGCCGCAGACGGCGCAGCGGAACGCCGTCTCGCGATGGACGCGCAGGTGCAGCTTCAGGCTCTCGCCGCCGGGCTGCAGCTGCTTCCCGCAGACGCCGCAGTCGCGCAGGTGCGCCGCGCAATGCGTCCGCAGGTAGCTCATCTTCCGGAAGGTCTCGCCGCAGACGCGGCAACTGAACAGCGGGGGGTGCTGTTGTTGCTGCTGCGCCGGCGCGACGCTAACGGAGCTCTGACCTCCCCCCGTCTGATCCGGCCTCCAGAGTCCCGCCGCCTCCGTCCAGTAGTCCTCGCTGTCCTCCGTGTCCGTATCCACGGCGACCAGCCGGCCGTCGCTCGCCGCCTCCGAACCGGCGGCCGGATCGAAGTGAGCGAGAGACTCCGAGACGACGACGCCGTCCTCGACGCCCTCCGTCTTCACGGTGACGGCCGAGACGCCGTCCGCCTGAACCTCGTCTTCAGGACACGTCTTAATCCAGGAGGGGGCGGAGCCTGGAGGACGGACGCATTTATCTTTAAAATTATGAACTTCAGAATCAAACAGTCAAAACAAAAAGATTCTTCTTCTTCAACCGAAAGAAATTCAACAAATTCATATCTGGAGATTATTTCATTCAAGATTTTAAACGTTGTTGTTTTAGTTAAAAAATATCAACCAAACTTTAAATCATACTTCTGTTTATTTTCTCAATAGTTACACTTTTCAATCATTTTTGTTCGAAACTTTTATTTCAGGATGAATCCAGATGTTCGTCCCATTTCTGACCCACATCATTCAAACAGATTTAAATCAGACTTTTGGGTTGTTGTTGTTGTTGTTTTTTATCGTAAAATGACGTTTATTTTGTCATTTGGCTTTTTATCTAAAAAACAACAACAATATTTTTCATTTTTTTACACATTTATAATATATTTTTACATTTTTAAGTCAGTAATTGTAAAAACGACTGTGTTCAGTCTTTTTTCCATCATATTTTTGATTTAATTAATTCTTATTTTGACTGTTTATTTTATAATGTGACCTCAACTTTTAACTCTTTACATCAGAACTTTAACTGGTGACAAAAACAAGAGAAAATAAAATCTTTTATTCTGAAATTGTAAGAAAAAAAAAGGATTTAATTTGAATCACGAGTATCAGAATTAGAATATCAATCATAAGCAGTTGTTTGTTTAAACTTTGTGTTTTTATTCGTTTTTTCCGTGTTAAAGAAGCGGAGTTTCAGCAGGGCTCCAGCGGACCCTCCGCCCGCCTCCACTCACCCTCCCCGGGCCGCAGGACGTCCAGCTGCCGCTGCTGGCGGTCTATCTGCTCCCGGTACCGGGCCACGGTCTGTCCGAACGCGCCCAGGATGTCGTCCACCGCCGCCGTCAGCCGCTCGTTCACGAACATCCGCAGCGTCTCCATCTCCAGCGGCGGCGGGCTGCCGCGGGGCTCCGAGCCGCCGAGAGCCTCCAGCAGCCCGGCGGGGAAGGACGGGGAGCGCGGCGGCGGGAACATCTGGCGCTCGGCCGACATGGTGTCCTTTAATCCTCCGGTGCGAATCCGTTAAATGTCCGACAATAAAAAGGAAGAGTTGCAGTTAAATGTTGTTTACAGAGAGACGAAGGAAAGTAACGGACACTTTAACCGGCGGAAGAGAAGTAAACAAAAACCGCTGATCTCCGTTTACGGATCGACGTCCGGAGGGAAACAATTTGTAGTCATTGACAAAGGTTCCGGGAGGAAAAAAAGTATTGAAAAAAAATACTTCAACTTAAAAAATATATTTAAATGATGCTTTTTTATGCAGATTATTGTCACAGATTTATTAACTCATAATTGTATAAACTTTTGTTCAATAAAAATTTAAATATAAATGTGCAGGATTTTCTTTAGTTGAACCATGAAGAGAAAATGTTTGAACCTGTTTTTATGAGAATATTCAAAATGAAATAAAACTGCAACAAGCTGCTGAATATGGTGATTCATTATTTAATCTTAGTGTAAAATTATTTTAAAAAAAATGTTTTATTTCAGTTCAGTTTTTCACTTTGATGTGGAAAAAAACAGAACGACACGAGTGATGACCAGATTTAGGTTTTTTTTGTTATTTGAGAATATTCAAATTAAATAAAACTGAAAAAAAATTGCTGCTAAATATTGGTGCTGGAAGTTTCGGAATGATTTAAAAAATATATATATATATATATATATATAATCCGACAGATTAAAATAAATAAAGTAAAAGATAGTAAAAAGGATGAGTTGAGGTGGGGTGACAGTGACAGTGACCTTGACCTTTGACACCCCAAAAAATTGAATCAGTTCATTCTTCATTCCACCAAGGCATGTTTTAGATATCACAGTTGCAAATAACCTTTGATCCCCAAAATCAAATCATTTCATTCTTGCTACCAAGTGAACATTTGTGCTAAATTAGAAGAATGTCCCTCCAGGCGTTCCTCAGATATCATGATCATTGACCTTTGACTCACAAAATCGAATCGCCTCATCGTTGGTACGGTACCGAGTGAATCTTGGCACAGTTTGAAGACATTCCCTCGGGTTCACACGGAGAAGTTATAGTCTGCCCTGTCCTCAGATCGGCGTTTCACTTCTCCTCTCTGAAGATCACTCACCGTGGCAACTGATAGGCATCACTGCCGAACCACGGCAACAGACGGGTTTCAGAACTGAAGGTGGGAGGAAAGTTTCGAGTGGGAAAAATCGGACTCCAGATGTGTCTTTTTGTTTTGCTGTTCAGACTTTTGAAAATCATCCAGGTAAAATCTGGATCTGAAAAGATACCGATGTCTGCAGTCTAAACGAGGCCTTAGATCATAATAATAAAAGAATAAACATTGACTTTTGTCCCAGAGGAAGAGAAAAGATGCATCTTGGGTAAGTGAAACCTCAAGTAATCACACGGCAGCCGTACGGTTCGTCTCCCGTGTGGATCCTCGTGTGCGACGCAACGTCGCCAACAATTTCCGCAGAGGCGCAAAAGAATCACAAAGGGACACAAAATGACCACAAAGGGACACATTACAGTTAAATGAGGTTTTCTTCTGTCACACAAAAGAAAACATTATTTTATTTTGATCACTTCATAGCCGTTACACAAAGCTAGGAAAAACCATCTTCATTTTCTAAGCTTCTACATTTAGAAAATACTAAATACAACCTGATGAGTCAGGAAGGAGCGACGTGACCGACCAGCCGTAATTCAGCTTTAAAGACAGCAGGGGGCAGCATCACCCAGCGCTGCCTGCACACCTGAATGTTTTTTTTCAATGAGGTCTGAGTGTCTGTTTGTAGGATTACTGACCAGCAGTGATGGTAAATAAGTAAATACATTTATTTAAGTGCTTTAACTTAAAGAAATAATTGTTTTCTTTGTAGTCAGCTGACACAATAAATCCCTCAGTGCTGCCATAGTGACGCTAACAGCTGAGATTTTCTGACGTATGAGTGCCTACATGTCCAAGGATGAACTGCACGTGAGACCACATCTTCAATCTTCAGTTCCCTTTATGACGTTTCCCCTTTGTAGCAACAAACTCAACAAAAAAAACAACAAGAAGCAGCCAGACGACGTTTGCAGAGAACAAAAGACGGTGGTTATTGATCAGGAAGCTGCCAGCTATCATCACAGACGAGCCCCCAAATTTGTTCCCGCCTGGCTCGGACGACATAAGTCACGCTGGGATTCAGGCTGCTGTGTTTGTTTCACGCTTTTCATTTTTCTCTCAAGAACGAGAAATAATTTATAGCTTCAGGTGAATGAAAATCTCGAAAATGTCAACGTGTCAGGACTGAAGAAAAAACAGCCAAAAAAAAGATCTGACTTGATCTGATTGGAAACCTGACGATACTACGTCCCGCCCACCGATAGGTGTAACCTGTCAATCAAACAGACACGCCCCCAAAAACAGGTCTTTCTGAATCTTCTTTTCTAATGAATGAGGGATTATTTTCAGATGGACCTCCAGAAAACTAAGAAGAAGGAGTGACTTTAACTAACAACACCGAGATAACTGATGGACACATTTTATTCACTTTGGATTTGATGAGAGAAGTTGAATGGGAGTCTATGGAGCCGGAGGCTTTTTGGAGCCGACCTCTAGGTGGCACTCGTTGGTATTGTAGTTTAAGGCATTCATTTTATTTTCAACCCATTGTTATATACGGTCTGCAGCTACCTTTACAAATTATGTACTGTTGCATATATACAACTAGGACATACTACTTTGTCATAAAAATGTGCCTTGAACTTTGACCCTTTTGTTCATTTCCATCGTGATCTGTAGCACGACATTTGACGTAAAAACAAAAAGACTTGGACCGAGTGCTCTCAGTAGGCGGTGCTTTTATACATTATCTCTCGACCCTCGTAGGCACATTAATGGGAGAAATAAAGCGGAACGATCCTTTAAATGTCTTTACACGCTTCAAATTAATTTATTTGTCATGATGTGAAATGCTTCATGCAAACCGTTGCTTTGCTTTTTCTTTTTTTTATATTTTCAGGGTGTCGATCATCCCGGAGAAAAACGGAGCATCCAAGTTTGGCTGCTTTTCAAGAAGCTTTTAGGGGATTAAGAGCCAAATGGAAAAAAAAATCCTCTCTCCGTTCGAGCATTAGAGGCAGTTCGGTGTGAGGTGGCTCCGCCCCCTCCATCACCAAATACATATTTTCCTTCACTCCCTCTTGACCAATTGGATCCCGACAACCTGTTGGCGGCGACTCCCTCCTCGTCCAGGTGTTTGTCTCAACGCCTCAGAGCTCCATCTAGAAATTCACAGTTTGATCTGTTTTTCCATTGTTTGTGCTCTTTGATATAAAAAACAAAACGTCTTTATCTTCCCGCATGCAGCCGTTTCTTCCTTATCTCTCCCTCCGCTTCCTTTTTATGAGGAAATCAGTTTAACCTGCAGCTTTTCATCTGGTTTGTGTCTCGCCAGTATGAGGTCCTCGCCTCTCCCCGCCTTCGGTTGCCGTGCCAACAGCTTCGGGCCCGCTTCCCCCTTTGAGGTCCTTTTGATTCCAGTTCAGAGAAAAAAAGGCGAAAACCGGGCGGCTTTGATGTTTTGTCCCGTCGCCGACAGGAGAGTTTAGGTTTTAAGGAAGAGCTGCGAGGGGGGGCAGGAAGTGGTTAAGAGCATAATTTATTCAATTAAACTAGGATGTTTGATTATTGAGATGTAAAAACACTGCGCACACACACACACACACACACACACACACACACACACACACACACACACACACACTGAGCGTTTCTTCCTCTCAAGGTTATTGTTAATGAGTTGTGTTTGTCGGCTGCAGCAGCGGGAATGACATTCGACAACATGTCTGACAGCGCAGAAACAAAAGCCGGCAGCAGCGAAGCATCTGATCGTCTGATCCCCGTCTCTCTCCGTTATCTCCTCCGAGGGGTTCCTCGACTTCACCTGCTGCTGACTGGACAGGAAATTACACCGCGAGCTTCCACAAACCTGAAAACACACCGACGTGCTGCCACGAGGCTTCGAGAGCAAAACGCCGAGCTGACGAGGAGGAGGACTGTTTCTCTTTTTATTTGTTGTTTTTTCTCAGACAGACGGAGAGCAGAACTACTGTAAAAGAAAAAAATACTAAATGTCAAGAAAGATGTGAGGAAATAAGAGGCGGATCATATCAGCTCTATTAATAAAGTTTGATTGATTGAACAACTTCCTCAGACAGTTTTACATTACAAATATAAGTCTTATTATCAGTGGGTCAATCCAAATAAAGGAAAGCGACACTAGAATATGTGAATCGCCCCCTGCTGGTAGGCTGCAGTACAGCTGGAAGGAGTCGATCAAACTTTTACTTTATACAGTTCCACAAAACTTTGCCTGTTTGTCCTTTGCGTATCTCGACGGCCGTTTGTTCCATCTGCTTGAAACTAGTCGGGTGTGTTGCCGAGGACCCGACGGTGTGCGCTGGTGAATCTTGTGATTCTTTGGATATGCGGCATGTTAGATATTCAATAAAGAAGTTGCTCGTTCGATTGGCCGATGGCGCTCTGTCCAGCAGTGTAGGCGGAGTCACCAGCAGTCTTCACCAACTTCTGCAGAGCTGTTCTCAACAAACACTTCACTTATTGTATTAAAAAAAAAGAAAAGGTTAAATCATCATGTTTAATGGAAGTCAATGTATCGTCTTCTGTATTGATGAAATGTGTGTGTGTGTGTGTGTGTGTGTGTGTGTGTGTGTGTGTGTGTGTGTGTGTGTGTGTGTGTGTGTGTGTAAATATTTGCCAAACAGCGAGCTGCCATCTGTTGTATCTTCACACTCTGAGGGAGAGAGAGGAGGAAGATGAGGATAATTAGATGGATGAAGAGGATAACGAGGCGGATCGACGTGAAGATGGATGGATGGATGCGGTGATGGACGAGCAGATGGATGTTGTTGTTGTTTACAGTTTCACACTTGGGGTGAAGCAGTTAAACTGTTTGAAGTCCCGCCGAGAGGCCAGTTCATTCAGGGGGAAGCAGCACTGTGTGTGTGTGTGTGTGTGTGTGTGTGTGTGTGTGTGTGTGTGTGTGTGTGTGTGTGTGTGTGTGTGTGTGTGTGTGGGCTTGTTTTTACATCCTGGTGGGGACTTTAACCTAAATGCTCACTTATGCTGCGGGGACATGTGTCACTATGGGGATAAAAAGTGAAGGTTAAGACTTGGTTTAAGGCTATGACTTTGCAGTATGATACTCAGTCCCACCCCCCACCCCCCAGACCCACCCAGACTGGAAATACAAATGCATAAGTACCGTAAAGTGTAATACCACCTTGGGCCACTAGGGGCAGGCTCCAAAAAACAACCTCTCATCTCCAACAACATTTAAAAAGCATCAAATTCTCTCCTGAATTACAAAGTCCAAATATGGCTAAAGGTACAGTCAGGTTTTTGGTATAGGTGGGCGGGGCATATTGTCCCCTTGCTCCTCCCCCAGCTTGTCCAAATATGGTCACTTCTGGCTCCAAAAAAAACCAAGATGGCTTGTTACTTGGTGTCTCCATGGAGATCGTGTAAAACATTTATGTGCAGTGCGACAGCGCCCCCTACTGAACAGTCTTGGATTTTGTTTTGTAGCATTAAACTTGTGTTTGGTTCTTGATTTCTGTAAATTTCAGAATAGTTGCAGTTGAAACTTGAGATAACTTGTGGCGAACTCACGGACAAGAAGTGAGCGACAAACGGTTTCCTCTGAAAAGCAAATGTTCCGTTTTGAGAAGATTTCATGTGTTTGTCGACTCGCAGTCTTGCAGCTCGAGTCGGAGCTGATTTTTTTTTTTATTCTCCCGAGCGGCGAGTGGCTTCGCCGCTCACGGCCTCGCAGAGCTGCTACTAATAAAGGTTAAACGGAAAGATTAGAGCTGAAACGAGGCAGCTCGAGAAGGTCAGACGGCAGCGATGAGGAAGGCGTGCTCCTCCTCCTCCTCATCCCCCTCCTCCTCCCCCTCCTCCCCCTCTTCCTCCTCCCACCCACCATGTTGTTATTTTTTTAAAAGCTCATTATGGACGCAACATCAACTCCATTATAGATTTAATAAATCCTTCAGCCTAACACGGCCATCAATCATCGTCAGCGCTGAAGCAGTATTTAAAGCAGCTCGACTCGGAGCCTCCGGCGGAGTTTTTAAAGGTTGATTGGATTTTATTTATTGGCTGGACCGCAGAGGGTTTCGGCTGCCGTGCAGACGTTTCAGGTAAGTCTGGTGATCAGCGGTGAGGTTGGAGCTTCATCCTTATTTTTTGCTGTTTGAGTTCAAACAACAAGCGTAAAGTGCAGCCGGGCCGCGGCATCATAGTTCAATGTCAGAGCAGGAGGAAATCAAATTATCGTTGTTGTTTTCTTCAGGGTTTTACAGAAAACAGAGTTGTGGTTCGTGACACCTGCTGAGTCGATGAAAAATCTTGACTTAATTTGTGGACTCTTAAAGTGAGTTTTTTACGGTAAAATTGCGTGAATTTGAAAAAAATTGCAAGTCGAGGAAAATAAATTGCATAACGACTTACTGACGATTTAGCGAGATTGTATTTCCCCGTATTCATAGATCAGTTTCTTTGTGATTTTTTTTATCAAAAAAGTTTGCAGCAGATTTTTTAAAAATTCAGTCAAAGTTTTTTTTGCCATAAATTGGCATAAATTAGAAACAAATTGAAAATTTTTTCAATGTATTATTGTCTCTCTGATAAATATGAAGCTGTGACTTCCTGTTATAATAATAATATTAATTTTTTTGTCCTGAAACCTGCGTCCACTTTCACCAGTACGAACTGTCAGAATTCATTCATGAGAATGATGATTTTTTTTTTCACGTTTTTAAAAAAGTACTTTGTTGTTTCTCGACTCAGAAGCTTAATATTTTGTGGACTTCACGAGTTCCTATTCTTCCCCAAACTGAACAGAAATAGAAGTCATTTTTTCCTGTAAAAACTCTGCGGTCTCTCGGCTCTTTGTCCGACGGAGCATTAAAAGAGAACAATGGAGCAATTTTTCTCTCTCGATCTCTGCCGGATAAACGCCGTCCTCCTCTGAACCGACGGCTCTCAGCTGCACGAGGTAATGAACTAATTAGGCTGGAGGTTGACCTGGGACACATCGCCTCGACTCGGACCGAGCTTCACGTCACTTTGATGTTTGAAAAAAAAAGGAAAAAGAAAAAGAAATATCCGTCCTCCGATGTGTTTCTTTTTTTTTTTTTCTCCGGCTGCACCAGCAGGAGGCAGATTTTCCTGCGACCTGCACAGCCGTGACGGTTTCCTTCCTTTGAAGACGCTGTTTCCATTAGAAGGAGGAGGCGCAAGAGGTTGCCGTCATTACGCGCCGCCGATAAAAGCGGTGCGAGGAGTTTAATCATGCCACATTGGTTCCACGTGAAAGTACAGCAGGCAGATTTATGGACAGAACTAATGTTTTTTTTTTTTTTATGATAACAAAAGGAGACAGAAAAGACTTCAAAGCGCCCGCAGGAAGGAAAATCACAGATTAAAAAAAAAATGGAAAAGTGAAACTATCCACAAGCTGCTCTGAGAAAAAGTCACCTGGTGACATTCAGAGAGTCTGAATTTAAAATCAGAGTGTATCGAAACAGCTGTTTTTAAAGAAAAATACAGTAAATCTTTGGTCAAAATATAATTTATTTTAAAACACGTAACACCCAGCATCCAGAAACAAGTTCTGCATCACAAAGAAAAGCATTTGTGGACCAAAATAATTCAGTCACAGCCAATCAGCAGACAGCAGTAATGTCATCAACCATCAGTGATGTCATCATCCATCAGTGATGTCATCATTGGTTTGTGAACGTTATGAATCCTCCAGTTCAGATTCTGTCCGTCACCATCTTGATAGTTCGGAGCAGTTTGGAGCAGGAAGTGACCATATTTGGACGAGCTGGGGGAGGAGCCAGCGGTGGATCTGACCGATCTGATCGGAAACCTGACGATACTACGTCCCACCCACCGATAGCTGTAACCTGACTGCACCGCAGGCCTGTCAATCAAACAGACACGCCCCCAAAAACAGGTCTTCTTGAATCTTCTTTTCTAATGAATGAGGGATTATTTTCAGATGGACCTCCAGAAAACTAAGAAGAAGGAGTGACTTTAGCTAACAACACCGAGATAACTGATGGACACATTTTATTCACTTTGGATTTGATGAGAGAAGTTGAATGGGAGTCTATGGAGCCGGAGGCTTTTTGGAGCCGACCTCTAGTGGCACTCGCTGGTATTGCAGCTGAAGACACTTCTGGATCGGAACCATTTTACAGACCTGAAGCTACGAACACTTTTATAAACAGACTGAGATTGCAGACCATAATTCACAAAAAAGAAGTCCTTCGTGAATCCAAATTACGACCTCTGAAACTCAAATTACAAATTTTCATCTTTCTTATAAAATATTTTAAAAAATCAATGACTCTGAAGAGTCAGCTGAAAGCTGCTGCGTGTTACTCGTATACAACCTTTTTCTCCATAAAACATTCTTCAGATTCACTGATTACATCAATAAAACCTGTGATTATTATTTCTGCCTTTGTGTTTTCTGTGTTTTAAAGTCGTGTCATTGTGTTTCTGTCTTCCCCTCCACCTCCTGTATTTGCTTTTTGTTGCTTGTGCATTAGCGCCGTGGCTTCACTTGCAGCTGGTCCATTAGCGTGGTGGCGATGATGAGGCCCTCTTTAAACTCTGATAACACGCGGCCGTCCATCAAACTGCCCGAGAGGTAACGAGTCCCGTCGTTAGTCCCAGTCAGAGACATTAACACCAACCTGCTAATGAAGAGACACAAAACAAAAGCATCCCTAATAATACGACCCTTTGCAGCCTGTTCACCTTTATGTGACAAAACCTCGTAAACTGTAAACAGAAACCTGAATCTGTAATCTTGTAATTAAGATGGTTTTTATGTTGTTTTTAATGGATTTTTTAAAAAAAAGATTAGCTTTTATATTCGATATAAAAGTGGACGTAACTCTCAGGTCTGAAAAAGTGAAGCTAAAGAAGAAGTGTCTTCATCTGCAATACCAGCGAGCGCCACTAGAGGTCGGCTCCAAAAAGCCTCCGGCTCCATAGACTCCCATTCAACTTCTCTCATCAAATCCAAAGTGAATAAAATGTGTCCATCAGTTATCTCGGTGTTGTTAGCTAAAGTCACTCCTTCTTCTTAGTTTTCTGGAGGTCCATCTGAAAATAACCCCTCATTCATTAGAAAATAACATTCGGGTTTCCAATCAGATCAGTCAGATCCACCGCTGGCTCCTCCCCCAGCTCGTCCAAATATGGTCACTTCCTGGTCCATAGAACAAGACGGCTGAAATCTGTCAGTAAACTTCCTATTTTCTTGTCTCTGTGAGGTCACATGACTGAGTTTATTTGTCATATCAGTGCGTTACCACCGTCTGTGTGTGTGTGTGTGTGTGTGTGTGTGTGTGTGTGTGTGTGTGTTGATTCCAGTTTTTTACTGCAGGTTCTGACCTCCAGTCACCGTAAACGTCACTCGCTGCTTTATTGAATCAACAACATGCTTGTCGGTGCCTTTTAAAATCTCACTCTGCGGAACCAAGAGGAGGTCAAAGGTCAAGGTCGACCGCAGCCCTCTTATTTATCAGCATACGTCTGAGTTTATGTTCGATGAAACTGAGCTTTGCTTTAATTCAGAAGAGGGTTGAAGTGTTTTTTTTACGTTCAGTGAAGAGGTGTTTATAAGAGTCTTGAAAGATTCTGTGAACATCTTCAGAGTGTTTTTAAAGGATGTCGGTTCTGTCGAGGCTCGGCCAATCACAGAGCAGCAGTCTGCAGGGAGCCGCTAAAAGGCACTTGAGGTTTGAAGCAGATTGAATGATGGATGGAGCCAGAGAGGGTTTTTTTCCCTCCTCCGTCAAGTGTCACATTTTGGCATCACATCAACGCCAGCTGTGAAACCTGATTTGGTCATTTTTTCTTTGCTTGTTGTGCTTTTTATCATCCAGCAGTGATGTCATCATCCAGCAGTGATAAACCATAAATAAAACCAAAAATATAAATGGAGCCAGCAAAGCTAGCTGCTTCAGGGTTGCTCAGAAAAGATTTCCCTTATCTGAGAAAAAAAAAACTTTATCTATTTGTTTAATATTATAAATATAACAAGGAACACTTTGCAGCCTATGACTAGCACGTTGCATCACACAGCCCAAACAACAATAAAATCATCAGTCGATTCATTTTTTATTTTACAATCTCAAACTGATCTGGATGCCAAGTAGACAAAACCTTACTTTAATTTGTCCTTTTCAAAACCAACTGATGCAGCTGTTTGGGACCATTTTGCTGATTAACAAAGAAAAAAACCTGAGATGTTCTTTTGGCTCATGGATTGACAGATTTCATCTCTAATCTTCAACATATTTGATCATCCAGTAAAACTAATTCTAGTTTCTCAAATGGCTTAAAAAAAAATTCAGCCTATCTAACCTTTCACATTATCTGCTCATCTCTCCTCTTGCAGGTGTCCTTACTTTAACTCTGTTTCTCTGCTTTTTTTTTCTTCTTTTTTTCCCCTTGCTCCCGGTTCATTTCTAGAATTGAATTTGCAGCTCGGCAACCGAGGTGACTAATCTGCGCTTGAAATCGGGCATGAGACTGCATTAGAGTTAAATGTGACTGCTGGGCCAAGAGCCCAGCTCCTCTAAAGTTTGAAGAAGTTAAAAGTTTGATGAAACAGACAAGAGAGCCGCAGGAGATTCATTCGCTGTCGCTACTTTTTTTCCGCCTCTTTTCTGAGCCTGTTGTGGAGAAAAATGATCCTTTCACTCACCGTCGTTTTGAATGGGAGCACGCTGTGATGCAAATGGAAGCCAAATAGCCTTTTCCTCCGGCCGGGCTCGAGCCCAAAATACCCTCCACTTCCATCTCCGGTGTGATAAGAGTCTCTGTAGCACTTTCCACGGGCCATTAGCCGTGGATTGATGAGAGCGCTCCCGACTTCCAGTTCTTTGATCGCGGCTGGCCGAGGACCAGTAACGAGGCTCGTCGACGCTCTTGTTGTTACACAAAGCAGCCGAGAGGGTCCATCAGTCTGCTCCTGCATCCACCCGCCTCCCTTCAGATCTCTTCTTCTATTTCCTTTCAATTAAAGAGGTAGATGATCATGATTTAGCAAAGAAGGGGCTGGAAGTAGAAAATCTACATTTACTGCTTCTCGGTATCAGTATGATTAAAGATGGAAATACAGCAGAAAGAAAAGCGTAAGGAAGGAAAAGGAGGAAGGACTCAAGTTATTTACTTAAAGATAATGTGGAGTTTTCGACCACGAGGAGCTCTGAAGCCTTACGATAAAACACTTGTTGTACCAACTAGAAGCTGTGAGGAAGACCATGTCCACGGCAAGGCTTTTCCTCTTCTTCCACCGTCCATCCACAAAAATAAAGACAGGAACCCAACAATTTAACACTTCTCAAATTGGCATTAGATGGAAGGAAAAACTCTTTCATCATGAAGAAACCTCCAACAGAAGGAAAAACTCTCTTTTAACATGAAGAAACCTCCAACAGAAGGAAAAACTCTCTTTTAACAGAAGAAACCTCCAACAGAAGGAAAAACTCTCTTTTAACAGAAGAAACATCCAACAGAAGGAAAAACTCTCTTTTAACAGAAGAAACATCCAACAGAAGGAAAAACTCTCTTTTAACAGAATAAACCTCCAACAGAAGGAAAAACTCTCTTTTAACAGAAGAAACCTCCAACAGAAGGAAAAACTCTCTTTTAACAGAAGAAACCTCCAACAGAAGGAAAAACTCTCTTTTAACAGAAGAAACCTCCAACAGAAGGAAAAACTCTCTTTTAACAGAAGAAACCTCCAACTTTTATGAGGTGGTGTTTTACCAGGGCCCAAATGCAGGCTCACAGACTCAGGTTTTAGTTCCAAAATACAGTCTTTATTCCAACAAACAGAAGACAAACAAACAAACAAAAGGTGGCACCTACAGCGTCCACTAGCTTCCAAGTCGGGAGGGCAACTCAAGCGACTGGTGACTCCGACAGGTAGCTCTGCAGGTGGAACAGGAGCTGGAGGAATGGGAACAGGAATGGGAATGGGAACAGGAACGGGACGGACGGACGGACGGACAGGTGACTGCATAACTTGCAGTAACTCGCCGTCGTCTAACTGTTGCTAGTAGTTGTAGTAATGCACCGACAACCAGAGGAGTGCAGGGGCAGGTCACATATAGTCCGGGGAGGTGATCAGGGAGATGCAGCACACCTGCAGGTGGTGATCCGGGGTGAGTGGCTGCAGCTGCTGGGACCGGTGAGGGGCGTGGCCACTGGAGGTGAGGAGAGGGGGACACAGAACAAGCAGACAGGGGACTGAGGGGACACAGGAGGAGAGGTGATCAGGGGTAAAACAGAGGAAAGCAGGACTCCTGACACCAACAGAAGGAAAAACTCTCTTTTAACATGAAGAAACCTGCAACAGAAGGAAAAACTTTCTTTTAACAGAAGAAACCTCCAACAGAAGGAAAACCTCCAGATGTTTTGGCCTCTCTGAGTCAGCTGCTCTTCATTCCCTTGTTAACTGCTTCATGTTTTTATTTTCTAACAGCCTTGTTTCAACTCATTCTTTCTTCTTGGACTTTGTTTGCCCTTTTTTTTTTTTTTTTTTTTTGGTTTGATCGCCTCCGATTTTTTTTCCATCCTGATGACATGTCTCTTTTCATCTTATTATCTTTAATAACGGTGAACTGTTTGAAGTTTTAATTGGAGCCCAGTCTGTTTTCTGAGCTGCGCTTCATTGTCAAAGAAACCCAAAACATGAAATCTACTTACATTCAATATTGTTGAAAGAAAATGTCTGAAAGGAGAGAATTAGTTTAAAGTTTTAGTTTTAGAAAGTATCGTTTCTAGATACTTTTAAACACGAGTGCAGCTGTTAAAATGCTGCGTTCAAATGTTGTCGTATTCACCTGCCACACACGCTCTGATGGTGTGTGTGTGTGTGTGTGTGTGTGTGTGTTTCTGGAGGAATGGTTCGAGCAGCGCACCGCCTGGTCCGGCGCCGCTTGGCCGCCGTCCTCAACGGTTTGTTGCCGGAGATTTAGGACGGAAACGACTTGGTGCTCCTCCAGACCAGCTGGTGCAACCGGTTCAAGCTGTTAACGGCAAATTATCGGCCTATTAATCTCCGCGAGCGCTCGGCCTTTTGTCAACAGCACTGGCGCTGTGAAAAATATCAGAGCTGCAGAAGATGGAAAAATCCTCTGGAGGTTCAGCTGAGCCGAGACCTCCCGCGGAGAGACGAGTAGCTCGTTCCTCCGCGTGATGTCGCAACACGACAAGCTTCTTTTGGCTGAAGTGAAAACGAGCAGCTCGTAGTTTTGAGCCGCTATTCCAAAAATGTTTATTTCTGACTTCTTGTTTTTGTGACATTTTGATCTCTGACGTCTGATCTGACTGTCGTTGTAAGCCGAGGATGGATTTCTACTTTATAATTCAAAAAAAGTGGATAAAAAAAAGTTGCTTTTAGATTTGATTGTGAAATGCGAGTTTTCAAATGGATCTCAAATTTCATCAAAAACTCCCAAACATTTCCAAAAGAGAAATGAACTTTATGCATGTTTCCATCAGCAGATGGCGCTAACTCAGCACTCGGTTTCATTAAATTATCACACAAAGACCAGGACATGCCGAAGATACTTTCTTTGGTACCGACTGAATTGGTTCAGTTTAATGGAGTTTCACACTTAAAAAAATACAATATTAAAGAAAATAAAGGTGATTTATCAGCATAAAAAGTTCGTAAAAACATCGTCTGAGACTTTATCAATAGCTGCTATTAAAGAAAAACAATGAAAAGACAGCCGTTAATATAAATATGGTTTAGGTGACATCTGAAGTTTAATTTCAAGAACTTTGGAGCCTTTTCGACGTAAAACGCATCTTTATCTTCATTACATAGAGTAGTTTAGTTGTTGGATTTATCATCTGTTTTCTGGACGTTTATTTGTTTCCATTGAACGACTCTTTTAAATAGCCAATCTACAATTCAGTTGTTTTTATTTGTTAAGAAATAAATAAGCGTCCTAGAACGATCCGACGATTTCAAATCGATTCCCTGACAAACGGTCTCGGTCGTAAGTTTTTTAATTTGACGTTACATGAACCCCTTTGGTCTCGGCTGCCGCGATAAAGCGCCGTCGGCGAACGCGAAACGTCTCGGAGAGGTGGTGGGGCAGGGGAGGGGGAAGGAGGGGGGAGGCGGGGAGGAGGGGGTGGGGGGGTTGCCGCCTTTCACCACTGAATCATCTCACGGCGGATTGAAATGACTGAATCGTCCAAATTGAAATCGCTGCGGTTTCGGGGCTCGGAGGAGAAAAATGGAGCTTGAAGGGTTATTATGTGACGGGATGACACAGCCGTAAAGATTCATCCAATTTTATGGCCTCGTGCAGCTGAGACGTTAAACTCTGTCGTCCCATTCATCCAGCAGACAGCTCTCTCTCTCTCTCTGTGTGACTCTGATTTGTTTAAATAAATTGAATCATCCTCAGCCATGTATCTAAATAAGTAAGTATTAAAACCGCTTAATGTGCGGTCGAGTCAGAAGCTGCAGTTCATCACGTGAAACTGCGACGCTTTTGTTTGTTTACGATGTGAAGGAGGATATTCTGCAGAGCTGCAAACCTAAAAATATCTCAACATCGAGGTGTCAGGTTTTACTTTTTATTATTACCACATCCCGACATCCATCTGTTGGTTAATGTGAATATTACCAGTCAAGAAGGGATGGAAGGTAAACAAAAAAGAGGTAAATAAGCATAAAATAAACAAAATGGTCTGTAAAATGGTTCTGATCCAGAAGTGTCTTCGGCTGCAATACCAGCGAGTGCCACTAGAGGTCGGCTCCAAAAAGCCTCCGGCTCCATAGACTCCCATTCAACTTCTCTCATCAAATCCAAAGTGAATAAAATGTGTCCATCAGTTATCTCGGTGTTGTTAGCTAAAGTCACTCCTTCTTCTTAGTTTTCTGGAGGTCCATCTGAAAATAATCCCTCATTCATTAGAAAAGAAGATTCAAGAAGACCTGTTTTTGGGGGCGTGTCTGTTTGATTGACAGGCCTGTGGTGCAGTCAGGTTACAGCTACAGAGTGGGCGGGGCATAGAGTCCGTAGGCTTTGTAACGTTCACAAACCAACGATGACGTCACTGCTGGTTGACAGTTGGTAATAACTGTAGAATCAGGCTCCATTAATCTGCCTGTAACTCCTCCTCCGGGGAGGAAGCGGCGATGGGTCAGCTCGTCGTGGACCGTTAACATGCTGCTTAAAAATATATAGATTTACAGAAAAATTACGTCGAGCTCGAAGTCCTCCCACGATCGGCTGCGGTTTACCGTGTTGCCAATAAAAGCCAGTAAATTGTTGGAGAGAGACGGTTCACAACCGGACGCCTCGATGGCTTTCTGTCCCGCGGAAAATAGAAAGAGAGGCAGGATGTCAAGATTTGATCTCCAAATAAAATCAAAGACGAGATGCAGTTTAACGCAGCAACACCAAAGTGGCTCAAATATAATAACATTTATACGACGTTAATAAATCAAACTAATTCGTTTTCTGGAGAGAATTGGATCAATAAAAGTCTTCACATAGCAAATGGATGTTTTATTGATATTTTAATGTGGTTGTTTATTATTCTATTCACTGTAATAGGAAAGTACATTAACATCATGTTCAATGGGGATTTTACACTCTAAATAACTGATTGACCTAATTTACTGACTTCGATGAGGGAAGTTGAATGGAAGTCTATGGAGGCTTCTTGGAGCTGACCTCTAGTGGCACTCGGTGGTATTGCAGCTTAAGGCCTGGAAGCTACGAACACTTTTTGTCTGTTTTTATTACAGACAGTGAACTCACCACAGACGCTTGACTTTTCTGCCTTTCTTTAAAATAAAATCAGAGCTGTGAGTCTTGAACTTTGTCTTTTAGTACATTTTGTTCACCGACCGGCTGCTAACGAGTCCGTCGGGACCGCCGCTCTTGTTGTCGGCAGGTTCGTCAGGTGTCTGAGAGCTGCAGCGCTCTCGGCTCTGAGGCTGGTTTCTGTTTTTTAGGTCTGAATCTCCTTTTAGAAAGACGGACTGAACCTGAATGGAGCAGATATCATTCTTATTAAAACCGTGGTGTGAAGATCAATTCTATGAAACATGAAGCGGGATTCATCAGATCAAACGCAGCACTGAGTGACTTTGATTTCTGTCCAGGTTCCTGTTGGATTTGTGATAAAACGCTGTCATCCAAACTGTTGACTCAGTGTCTTTTTTAATAGGTGGAGGCATTACTTTTTATTGCAGGAAGACACCCTGCCAGAAGCCAAATGGTGTCATCCTGATCTCATGGTGCCAGACGGCCATTATAAAACACTTGAAATCAGAAGAGACTTCAGGTTCCTCATCCGTCGTCATGGCGGCGCTGCGGACAAACAGCTTTCAGTGATATTGTAGGAAAAGTCATATTTTTGCTTATTTTATTTAATTTCCAACCAATCGCGGCGCAGCTGGCAACAACGAGCCTTGATTGACTTATCATCAGTAATGAGTGTGTTTCCATGGTGGTGGGTATCCCAGTTATGAGGCTCAGTGTCTTCAGCTATTCCCACAGACTGAATATAAAAGTGTTCGTAGCTTCCAGGTCTGAAAAATGAGTCCAATGCTGAAGCTGTCCTCAGGTTTCCAATCAGATCAGTCAGATCCGCTGCTGGCCCCCTCCCCCAACTGGCTCCTCCCCCAACTGGCTCCTCCTCCAGCTGGTTCCTACCCTGGCTGGCTCCTCCCCCAGCATCTGTATGACCGCCGCCCTCTTGTGGTATCTCAGAATTTCCTAAAAGCTGCTGGTTCAGAAGTTAACAACAGAAGCAGAGGTCGTGGAATTTTCATTTTTTTTTTTTGATAATATCATAACGTTAGTTGAAAATAGTTTTTCTTCATAATTTAATAATACATCTGTCTTGACGCCTTCGTGTTTTCTACATCGCGTCGCCCGCCTGTTAGCTCGTTAACGTTCATCTCTGTGGCTTCTAGACGTCGTCCACGTTGCCTTGTGTGTGTGTGTGTGTGTGTGTGTGTGTGTGTGTGTGTGTGTGTGTGTGTGTGTGTGTGTGTGTGTGTGTGTGTGTGTGTGTGTGTGTGTGTGTGTGTGTGTGTGTGTGTGTGTGTGTGTGTGTGGGGGGGGGGGGGGGGGGGGGGGGGGGGGGGGGGGGGGGGGGGGGGGGGGGGGGGGGGGGGGGGGGGGGGGGGGGGGGGGGGGGGGGGGGGGGGGGGGGGGGGGGGGGGGGGGGGGGGGGGGGGGGGGGGGGGGGGGGGGGGGGGGGGGGGGGGGGGGGGGGGGGGGGGGGGGGGGGGGGGGGGGGTGTGTGTGTGTTTACCGAACAAACTGTTCACGCACGACTCTGTTTCCAATATGAGCTGAAAGAGCTGAATTGTTTGGTATATATTTGTTAATTTGTTTTCTAAATAACAGAATTATTTTGTGGAGAAACATCCGTCGGTGTTCGTCGTACCAGAGAACTTTGGGCCTTTTGCTTTCAAAAAAATGATTCAAAAGATTCACTTTCTCTCCAACAGTTGATTAAACTCTGTTTCTGGCAGTCCTGGGGGGTAAAATGTGAAACAGCTCAACGGGGGTCAACCATGAGCTTTTTGCCACGTCGGCGCCCCCGACAGGCTCAACAGGGTGCAATCAGAGCTGCTCGATGAGAGCGGCACCTGTGATTACCGGAGTCATCAAGCTTTCTGTATGAAGTGGATTTAATTCAAGTGAAATTAAACTTTTTCCTCATTTAGCACATGAACTCTCGAGGGTCCTCAGAGGGCCCCGAACCGACACCGAGCCAATCAGGCGTCTCGAAGACGGAGCGCCAAGTTAATCAGAGAGTGAATCAGCGGAACAGTTCAGCATTTCCTGTCGTCCAGTGCCCGACAGCCTCATTATAAATGGATTATAATGATATTACACTAATAATCTCACCCATCGTTGTATTTAAATGAAGTTCGTCTGGATATAGTCACAGTTGAGGGCGATGTTACGATCTCCTCTTTAAAAGCTGTGTCCCTGAATGCCCCACGGTGGAGTACTGACCATCAGTCATAACGAGATAAATCCCGGTGGGACGCTGGACTGTCAGTATATTCAGTTTATATTGATTTCTTTCTGTCTCTTTTTACCGGTTTTCTCCGGAGCCGAATCTCTTTCCCAGTGAATCAACAGTCTGTGTATAAAAATGTAACGTAGCTTTTGGGATTAAAATAAATCAGGCCAATGCAAAAGTGACCGCCAGTCACCCGTCCGTCCGTCCCGTTCCTGTTCCCATTCCTGTTCCCATTCCTCCAGCTCCTGTTCCACCTGCAGAGCTACCTGTCGGAGTCACCAGTCGCTTGAGTTGCCCTCCCGACTTGGAAGCTAGTGGACGCTGTAGGTGCCACCTTTTGTTTGTTTGTTTGTCTTCTGTTTGTTGGAATAAAGACTGTATTTTGGAACTAAAACCTGAATACTTATGACCATGTGATATTTCAGTTTTTCTTTTTTAATGAATTTGCACAAATTTCTACATTTCTGTTTTTTTCTGCCAACATGGGGTGCTGAGTGTACATTAATGAGAAATAAAATGAACTTTTTTGATTTTAGCAAATGGCTGCAATGAAACAAAGAGTGAAAAATGTAAAGGGGTCTGAATACTTTCCGTACCCACTGTATATTTCCTGAAAGACCGTCTGTCAGTTTCGTTTGGGCGTGTCTCCTAGCAATGGCCGCACATGTCATATGTCAGTCACCTGCTGCCATGGAAACGTACACACTCAGCCCGTGTGTGTGTTTGCACCACATGCATCATATTTCAGTCAGATTTTAACTGTCAGGTTGAAGCCTCACATCAGGATTACAAACTGAAAATAAAATCCTCCAACCAGAAGCCGAAAAACTCTTCAGATAAAACTCAGAACAAAGTGTTCCAACAAGTCTGCGTTTCATACTTCCTGAAATGTTGACATTTTGAGAGATAAAAGATTGAAGACGCTGACATTTTATTGAGGCTTCGTGTAAAATGTGAAGGTGCAAAGTAACTCCGGCTGTCGGCTGATAAACGGAGGCCACGTAAAGAAACCCGAAAAAACCCCGGAGGCATTTCGAGAAGGAGACGATATTTCCTTTTTTGAAGTGTCGTGATGAGTCGAACGTATTTTAAACGCTCCTCGGTTACTAATTCATCCCTTTTTCTTTTTTTTCTAACGTGAGCTTCCCCCGTGAGCTTTCGGAAACGTTAAATTTTTTTGTCGCGTTTTGCATATTCATGTCTTGCAAGGGTGAGAATTAAATGATCCAGGTGGGCGAGAACAAACTGACAAACAACAACAAAAAGGGATGTTTTTTAATACAAATCACGTTGAGCAGAAAGTCCGAACGTGTCGGGCTTTAATTTGCGGAGACGTGTTTCCCCGTTTGTGTTTCACTGCCCAGGTGTTTGTGGGAATATAATAATTTTTTTGTGTGTTAATATTTTGGCCCTCATACATGTAATTAACCTTTCATCTGAGCGCTGAGGCTGCGTGTCGCGCTCCAGCAGGTGCTTCCATGTTAATCTGCCTGATTATTGTTTTTCTCTCTGAATTAATAGTTATGTATTAATTCATCTTCAATTGCACGATTTTGTACTTTTGTGTTTGTCACTACCAGACTTGCAAAGTGGCCGTTATTTATTCCAGAAATATTCCATTGATTTTTGTTTCAGTTCTGAAATCTTGAATTCTCACGATACCCGTTTTAGTATTTTAATTTTGTTTAATTTTATTGTCGCAAAATGGCATTTTTGAAATTTTTGCCAGTTTCACGTAGACGAAGTCTGAACCAGACGGAGAAAAGAAGTCCCACAGAACCAAAACAAGGAGATAAAAAGAGTCTGAAAGAGGTCCAGAGTCTTGGAAGCATTTTTATTTTATAATGAAATACGTCCAACGAGACCACGTTGGAAAGGCCGCTGCAATAAAACACGTGAATTCAAGCTGATGAAACGTGACCACGCTGTTAGTTCTTGGCGAGAAGCAGCATCCTCACAACATGCCTCCGTGGCTTCTAGACACCATCCATGTTGTCGTTGCCTAGCAACAGTGTCTTTACGACTTCTTACATTGTAACTACAAACTCACGAATTCCATTTGAACGCAGCGTACCAATCAAAACGAATGTAACGACACCACACGGTTAAAAATAAGCTTTTTTTTTTTTTTGCGTACAGACTACTGTCTGTTTTCCTGCCTCTGTCGCTTACGTCCGGTGTTTCCCGAAGCCGCCAGCGACGCGCCGTCATCGGCTCTCTAAGAGACAAAAACCTGCTCGTAACGGTTTCTGGCTGCCAAACGGCTGGCGTTAACGGCTCCCCGCGCTCATTTTATCTCGTATTAAATTGAACTTCAGTGGGTGAAATGTAATCGTTCTTTCACAACGTTCACATTTGCATCACTGCTGCTGTTTTAACTGATGTGGTTATCGGGGTGGGGGTGGGGGGTATAATTCCCGACACTTTAACAACGTGCGATTTATGTTTACAAGGGCAGAATAAAACTGCGGGGACATATTGGAGCCATATTTCATGTTTGGTCGGAGCTTTTAAACCCCTGGAGAGACGCTGGTATTTCAGCGCTCTGACCAAGAGGACAGCAGATCCTCATGTTTTAATTAAACAGAGTGTGATATACACGGTTTACATGTGAGGATGCATTTGGAAGCCTGCAGCAGCAGCGGTGAGCCGAGCGGAGACCAGAGCATCAGCCACTTCCTTATTTTTTAATGTCTGCCGCTACGCAAGTACGTCTTTTTATTCTGCGAGTCGTTCTCCTGGTGGACATTTAACGTTTAATTGACCAGTTAACAGAGATGTTTGTTTGGATGTTTGCTTGAGTGGAATGAAGAACGATCTGACGGGGACTCTTCGCTATTTTCTGGAGCGTAAAACTGCATTTGTTTGAGTCCTGAATTCAGCTCGATTAAACATAACCTGTCGCATTTTTTACGACTGGACCTGAAACTGGAGCCGAGAAACATCAGATTTTGGGGCAAAATCTTCAACATGTCTGCTTACAGGTAATTTGTTCCTGAGCCCATGCAGTGATTTTCACCGATTCGTGTCATCATGTTGGAGAAGCCTGTTGCCATGGCGTCACAGTTCAGGTGGTTTGGAGTGAATGTTTTTCCCCTCAGACGTCTCAGAAGTTCCCGGTCTGCCTCTGGGGGGCGAATTCACGGTGACACAAAGAAAAACCACCTGGTGTCTCCAGACCTGACGATCCTTCTTCTTCGGTCTTGGACAGTGAAGCTCCACCCCTTTCTGAAATGTTTCAAGCGTCTCTCTTGACCATTTACAGAGTTTGACACAAAAAAGTCCTGATTCTGTGGTGGAAATCACTGCATGGGCTCAGGAATGCTCGACTGTAAGCGGCCGTCTTAAAGACTTTCTTTTCCCCGAGAAAGTGTTTTGACGGCCCTGACAGACAGTTAATAGATTTGTTCAAACAACCCATCCGACAGTGAGTCACTACGCCGGCTCTTTTTGTGTCGTAAAAAATCACCGGCACGTATAAAACATCTTTATTGAACCAATTAAGAAAAAAAAGCCTCTCATCACTTTTTCTGGATCTGCAGCGATTAGGACCCATTTTTTCCTTTCACCTCTTGTCACAACTCATTTCACAGTGATGCTGTAATGAGAATCAACTGTTTGCTTAATTTATGGTAATCGTCAGTAACTCAGTGAGTTCACATTAGATTCACCCGCTGCCTCTTCGTGATGCCACAGCCGGCGGCAGCGCGGCATCTGTGGCACGCCGAGAGTGACGTTTAACAGATGGTGTCACATGTGATTATCGTCGCTTAATGGAAATGTGACACACTTGTATGAACCTGTGTGTGTGTTGTGTGACACAGCTGCATTTACTTACATGTGTATGAATCATTTCTGTTTTCAGTCTTTCCTCCATAACGCCTCAATTCGTTCTGTTTGTCATCTCACCTGTAATTAAAAATTTCAACAATTTATCTGTTACTTTTTAATTCGTATCAGCTATCATTTGATATTTTCCAACCATTCCTTCCCCTCTTTTTCTTTTATGAACCTCAAACGGAAACCTGACTGCACCACAGGCCTGTCGGTCAAACCAGACATGCCCCCAAACATACACCTGGTGGCTCTCGGTGGCATTGCAGTTAAAAGCACTTTGACATTTTGCTTTTCAGAATCTACTTCCACTTTAATAAACAGTCAATATTTTCTGGTGTGTTCGTTTGCATCCAATCACAAACTGTTTCTAAAAGAGTTCGTAGCTTCAGGTCTGTAAAATGGTTCCGATCCAGAAGTGTCTTCAGCTGCAATACCAGCGAGTGCCACTAGAGGTCGGCTCCAAAAAGCCTCCGGCTCCATAGACTCCCATTCAACTTCTGTCATCAAATCCAAAGTGAATAAAATGTGTCCATCAGTTCTCTCGGTGTTGTTAGCTAAAGTCACTCCTTCTTCTTAGTTTTCTGGAGGTCCATCTGAAAATAATCCCTCATTCATTAGAAAAGAAGATTCAAGAAGACCTGTTTTTGGGGGCGTGTCTGTTTGATTGACAGGCCTGTGGTGCAGTCAGGTTACAGCTATCGGTGGGCGGGACGTAGTATGGTCAGGTTTCCAATCAGATCGGTCAGATCCACCGCTGGCTCCTCCCCCAGCTCGTCCAAATATGGTCACTTCCTGCTCCAAACCGCTCCGAACTATCAAGATGGTGACGGACAGAATCTGAACTGGAGGATTCATAACGTTCACAAACCAACGTGCTCTCGGCCGTGTGCACCTAAAAATGTGTATTTCTATCAGCCACCTTCCTCCCGTGTTGTGTGTGTGTGTTTATGTATTTACTGTATGTGTTCCCATAAATCTTCATTCTTCACTGCCCTCCATCCCCCTCCATCCCCCCTCCACCCGCTCCAACCCCCCCTTCACCTCTCTCCCCCCTCGCTGTCTGTTATTCACCTTGTTGCTTCGTTCCTCTTCATGCCTCCCCGTTTCTCCCTCATCGTTCATTTATCCTCTGCCTCTCTCTCTCTCCTCTTCCTCTCCTTCCTCTCCTGTTATTCACCTTGTTGCCTCCCTCTTCTCCTCCTCTCCTCCTCTCCTCTCGCCGGCTCACTCGCTCATTGATAGTGGATGTCGATGTGACCGGCATGCCGAGCGGCTCATCATTATTCCGCCGGCGAGCGGCAGGAGTCGGGTGGAGTGTCGGTTCACCTCCTCTCTCTCCGGTGTGAGCGGTCGGATCGTGTGGCGAGGCGCGATGGGAACAGCCAGCCCACCGCCGAGATAACCAAAAAAGCCAGCGGATAATGCAGCGTCAGGCTTGTGTGAGTCAGAGTCAATAGAAAAAAACGGGCCCGAGTCGGTCCGATCGGGTTTACGGGGGTTTGTGTTTTACAGCGGCGGGTCTCCGGTCTGTCAGCCTTTTATTATATATATATTTATTTATAGCTGCTTTTATCGTCGGAGCATGAGGCCGGAAAACAGGACATACAAACTAATTATTTTACTTTCTGTAACTTTAAGGCGTTTTTTTTCCTCCACAGCCGCTCCGTAAAAGATTAAATTAACAGCTGCCGTCAGCGTTTTCTTTTCCTCTGGCTGTTCGGGTTTTACTGCGTTCTGGATCGGGTCTAATTATCCGCAGACCACATCAGGTCAGACGTTAAAACCACCGACTGGATATAAAAGAGTTTGTAGCTTCAGGTCTGTAAAATGGTTCTGATCCATAAGTGTCTTCAGCTGCAATACCAGCGAGTGCCACTAGAGGTCGGCTCCAAAAAGCCTCCGGCTCCATAGACTCCCATTCAACTTCTCTCATCAAATCCAAAGTGAATAAAATGTGTCCGTCAGTTATCTCGGTGTTGTTAGCTAAAGTCACTCCTTCTTCTTAGTTTTCTGGAGGTCCATCTGAAAATAATCCCTCATTCATGAGAAAAGAAGATTCAAAAGGACTAATGATTTTTTTGTGATTGGTTTTGATCAAAATGGTCTTATTTTGCATCTTTTCTCAAAAATTGTGATGTAATTTGCAGAATTTTTGCAGGATATTTTTTTAAGGTAAAATTGCAGAAATTTTACAAAATTATAAGATCAAATATGAAGTTTAACACTTCCGACTTCGTATGTAAAAAAAAGTATTTAAACGAGACAGAATAAATCGAAATGAAGTGAGGACTTTTCTCTTATTTCTGAATTCCGTGTTAATTCTTGTAAACCAAACATTGTTATGTTCGTCATATTTATCAGATAATCTGTAATTCATGATGTAAACAAACAATAAAGATGCAGGATGAGTTAGTGAATCCGTCCTTGAGCTTTTCTCTGCAGAATAAACCCTTGGTCACGCCTCATCATCCTCACCAACCTGACTGATATCGATCCCATTTTAAAAACAGACCCTCTCAATTTGTTCCCATTCATTTGCTGCCTGTTCCTGTTTTTCAACGTGTTTCAACCTCGCATCAGATTCACCTCCAAAACCAGCGTTTTAACCTGAAGGCCCGGAAAACACCGGAAACACAGCGGAGGGGAGTTTTTGAACGGAGCCTGTTTGAGATTCAACGGAGCAAGCCGAGCGTCCGAGAGGAAGACGTGAGGAAGACGTGAGGAACATGTAGGGAAGACATGAGGAAGATGTGAGGAAGACGTGAGGAAGGCAGATCTGTGCATCCAGGTGCATCATAATTCATAACACAACCCACGACGCTCAGCGGAAAACATCCAAACATGATTCTGTTTGTCAGGTTCGTGAAAGCGGCCGTCGTTTATCTTGATGTGCTGCAGCGGCATGTCGGAGGTGGAAGCAGCAGCAGAAGGAACGATAAAAGACACAATTATATGAATTATTTGACTCACTGTGACAAAATTAAATACCAAAATGTTTAAATTATTACAAAGAAAAATGTTTGATGGATAAAATCCAAACCGTGGCATTAAAAACTCAAAATGATCAACTAAAAAGTTAAAATTTTAACTGAAAATTACGTGATGATGTCAAAATGGGGATTCAACAAATGAAATAGAAGGATTTAATCGAAAAATTTTAAATGATGGATGCGGCAATGAAGTGTGTTCACTGGTTTTGGGAAGTGTTTCTGAGCCCATGCAGTGATTTCCACTACAAATTCAAAATGAGCATATATTTTTCATAAAACAACATTTTTCAGTTTCAACATTTGATTTGGTGTCTTTGGTCTGTTTTCAATTAAATGTGGGCTTAACATGATTTACAGATCATCATATTGTTTAATTTATTTATATTTTACAAACCGGATTTTTAGGTGAATCAGTTAAAATGTTCAGTCTAACTGAGAGGAAACGGAAATTTGTGGTGCAGGAAGTACTCAAATCCTCAAAATGAATATTTGCATCAAAATATACTTAAAGTACCAAAAGTAAAAGTACTCATTGTGAAAAATGTTCCCCTTTGATAGATAATGATGCTTAAAAATCTGAATTTATTCGATTATATTTCACATTTTCTGTAGAATCTGTGGAAACGAGCAGAAATTGTAAATGCAGGTGTTTTTTCTGGTCGTCTGCATTATTACAAACGTCAGTCTGACTTTGATTGAGTTTTTTTTTTTCTTACTTCTGGAAAAAAGTACCTGGAAGCTGAGCTCTTCGCTTCCGACTCCCTGCCGCTCTCCCATTTTTTTTATTTTTATTTCTGCCCTCGAGGCGAAAAAAAACCAACCTGCAGCTTTAAGAAAATAAGATTTCGCTTCTCAGAAATAGAGGAAATGAATTAAGATGGAGATTTTATGCAATGACTCACACACACACACACACACACACACACACACACACACACACACACACACACACACACACACACACACACACACACACACACCGGTGAGTGATTTCTCCCTGAAGCTCCACTGTCGGTACTCGACTGTTTACCTTCACTGGATCCACTGTGGACTTTGCTTTATTGGCTATATGTGTGTATGTGTGTATGTGTGTGTATATTTATGTGTGTGTACATGTGTGTGTGTCTCTTGAGAATCCCTACAGACAGTTTCCCTCCGTGTACCGTGTTCATGTTACCAACGTTTTTGCTGTGTTTTTATTGAGCAGGAGGAAAAACACTGACGGGTCAGAACTTTTATTTAATTGCCCCTGTTGAGCTTCTTCGACGTAGAAAATCTGTGTCGGAGACTTTGAAAAGAACCGGACGACCCGGTTGGAGCTTCTCGGGTTTGTCGTGGTCTTCCTGGACGGGATTGTCCGAGGAAGTGTTGAATTTGTTCCAACTTACATCTCCCAGGACTTGAAGCATCTGGTACGTTTCGATACCACCGGACACCTTCGGAGGTCCGGTGGAGTCCAGGAACCCTTGGTGGGTCGGAGCTGGAAGCTTTCAGGGTTTTTGGTCGTCGCCATCTAGTTTTTTTTGGAGACAGAAGAGACCAGATTAAAAGAGATGCAGACTCTATGCCCCGCCCACTATGTAGCAGAAACCTGACTGCACCGCAGGCCTGTCAATCAAACAGACACGCCCCTAAAAACAGGTCTTCTTGAATCTTCTTTTCTAATGAATGAGGGATTATTTTCAGATGGACCTCCAGAAAACTAAGAAGAAGGAGTGACTTTAGCTAACAACACCGAGATAACTGATGGACACATTTTATTCACTTTGGATTTGATGAGAGAAGTTGAATGGGAGTCTATGGAGCCGGAGGCTTTTTGGAGCCGACCTCTAGTGGCACTCGCTGGTATTGCAGCTGAAGACACTTCTGGATCAGAACCATTTTACAGACCTGAAGCTACGAACTCTTTCGGAAACAGTCTTTGATCAAATTCAGCAGCAAAATATCTATGATGCTCGATATTAAATGGAGAGCGGTGAAGTCGGAGAGAAGCAGGATGCTGAAGTATGGAGACACGTTCAGCAGCAGAGAGAGGATGGGGGGAGGAGGAAGAGGGGGAAGAGGAGGAGGTGGGAGGTGGTGAGGGGGGGATGGGGGAGAGAGAGCTGAATGCAGTCCAGCTTCTCTGCGCTGAGCAGCAGCAGCCAGTCGGACGCCGAGAGAAGAGCAGCTGCACGGCGACGATCCACCGGAATAAAAAAAGAAAGGA